>NW_024354498.1:678462-740957 GCF_902729225.1 Pteropus medius
TTTTTTTTTCATTTCCATTTGTATGAAATATCTTTTTCCATCCCTTTACTTTCAGTCAGTGAGTGTCATTTGATCTGAAGTGGGTCTCTTGTGGACAGCATATGCACGTCCAGAGCCCCCGGCACAGGGGACCAAGGAGAGTGCGCCACTGGGCCACACAGGACACAGGTCTTGTTTTCTTATCCAAAACAAGGTCTTGTTTTCTTATCCATTCAGTTACCCTGTGTCTTTTGATTGGAGCATATAATCCATTAACATTTAAAGTGATTACCAATAGGTACATAGTTACTTCCATTTTATTATTTGTTTTTTCTTTTTTCTTTTTTACCCCTTCTGTTTTTACAGAAGTCCCTTTGACATTTCCTGTATTACTGGCTTGTTGGTAATGAATTCCTTAAGCTTTCCCTGTCTGGGAAGTTCTTTATCTCACCTTCCATTTTAATCGAAAGCCTTGCTGGGTAGAGTATCCGTGGTTGTAGATTCTTGTTTTTCATAACTTTGAATATTTCTTTCCAGTCCTTTCTGGCCTGCAAAGTTTGCACTGAAAAGTCTGTAGACATTCTTATGGGGGTACCCTTGTAAGTAACTAGCTGCCTTTCTCTTGCTGCTTTTAAGATTCTCTTTGTGTTTGTTCTTTGGCATTTTAATGATGATGTGTCTTAGTGTGGGTCTGTTTGAATTCCTATTCTTTGGGACTCTTTGTGCTTCCCGAACTTATATGTTTAATCCTTTTGCCAGGTTAGGGAAGTTTTTTGTCATTTCTTCAAATAGATTCTCAATCCCTTACTCTCTCTCTTCTCCTTTGGGTACTTCTATGATCCAGATATTGTTCTGCTTCATGTTGTCCCATAGGTCTCTTAATTCATCCTCATTTTTTTAAAATTCTTTTTTCTTTTTGTTGTTCTGATTGAGTGTATTCTGCTACCTTGTCTTCCAGTTTGCTAATTCAGTCTTCTGCTTCATCCACTCTACTGTTGAATCCTTCTAGTGTATTCTTCATTTCAGTTATTGTATTCTTCATTTCTGTCTGGTCCTTTTTTGTGGTTTTTATGTCCTTTTTAATGCTTACTGTCTCTCTGTTAAGGTGCTCATCGTTCTCCTCCTAAGTTCATTGAGCATCCTGATAACCAGCGTTTTGAACTCTGTCTCTGGTAGGTTGCTTGCCTTCATTTCATTTAGCTTACTTTTTGAACTTTTCTCCTGTTGTGGCATGTTTCTTTGTTTTCTCATTTTATTAGCCTGTCTATGTTCGTTTCTATGTCAGGAATATTTGTTTTGTCTCTCAGCCTTGGCCAGATGGTCTTATGTGGAAGGTGTCCTGTGCGGCCCAGTGGCACACTCTCCTTGGTCCCCTGTGCCGGGGGCTCTGGACGTGACCTTTGTGTGGGTTGTGTGTGATCTTCTGTTGTCGCCAAGCCTTTATTATTGTTAATAGATCAGTGGGTGGGATTAACACTCAGGCGAATTGTGAGAATTGGGTGCACCCACAGGGTAAGAGTTGCTGTGTGGGGGCTGACCCCACTGAGTGGGATTTGCCCTAGCAGGCTGGTGTACTTGTTGTAACCACCCTTTGTGTGTACCGCTTATGGGACTAGTCAGGAGTTCCTCTGTTTTGGTCTGGTGCCAGCCTCTGGATGCATTGGTTTTGTGGCCCCTTGAGAGGGGCTCCCCAGTAGGCCAAGGTCAGCCACTGCCTTCGATTGCTCAAGGCTACTTGTTGGGAGCTACCCAGCGATCCGCATGTGGTTGTTGCCTATGCTGGATCTAGAGTTAAGTGGAAGAGACAACGCTGTAAGCAGCGGTCTGGTTATCCCTAGTCCCTGACCTAGGGCAGTTTAGCAGAGGGACCAGTGCTCCTCAAAGCCTGATACTGCCCATAAGTCTCTGAAACTGGAAGGGCCTTGGGGTGATATGTATGTTGCGTGGTGCAGGGACCCAGGAGTCTCCTGGGTCTATTGAGTATATTTCCCCTGCCATTGCAGTGTCAGTGTGCATGCCAGCGCTGTCTATGTGGCTCCCTGGACAAGTTTCCAATTGTAGCAAGGTCAGCTATTGCCCACCTCAGGCCTGCAAACACCCAAGTTCTGTTTAAGAATTACTGAAGCTCGTGGGTGTGAGTTTGTGGCCCACCACCAAATGCTTCTCCCAGATGAATGGGCTTTGCATGGGCCACATGAACTGAGGGCTGTTGTTTGCTGTTGAATTCGTGACCCAAGGAAAGCACAGGATGGGACTGGGTTACCTGGGAGTGGGCTTGCCACAGGTAATTTGTGGGTTAGTTGGGGTGTCGTCTCAGTGAGGCACTATACAGCACCAAATTTGCTGCCAGCTCTGGGCCTGCAGGCTCTCACCAAAGTCAGATATGACTGTGCGACCTACTGTCATCTGTGATGGGCCCACAAAACCCCTGAGGTTTGCCCAAGCAATACTGTATCTTGTGCTGGCAGCAGTGATCTTCCAGTCACTGTATTCCGTGAACTTTGCTCACTTAGCTGGCTGAGATCTGTTGACAGTGCAGAATGCTCCACCCCCGGGCAAGGGCAGCTGCCTGTCAACATGAGGTGGGTACTTTGTGTATTGCATGGGGCAGGATCTCAGGGAGTCAAGGGCCGTCAGGCCAATAGCCTCAGTTTTCTATAATTTCAGTGTCTGCATGTTCACCAGTAGTCACAGATCACAGGGAAACAAGCTGCTGTCTGGGGCCTTCCCATAGACTCATGTGATCCCCTCAAGAGATATTGTAGCTCATACAGGCAGCAATTGTCTGGCCACAACTATTGTTCCCTGAAATGTGCTCACTGAGCTAGCCAGGGTCTGTTGCCTGCACAGAATGCGCAACACCAGAGAAAAGCTACACTGGGGGAGGTTGCCTGTCAGTGGGCTGCAGGCACTTTGTGGCTTGGGTGAAGAGGGTTCTCAGGGAGACAAGGGCTGTCAGGCTGATAGAGCTTCAGTTTTGCTGCACATTCTGTGCCCGGGTGTCCCCGCTGTAGTCATAGATCACAGTGAGACCAGCTGCTGTCTGGGAGTGGCCCACAGATCCCTGAGATCTGCCTAAGTTCATGTTGGCAGCAGTGATCTGCCTGAAACTCTCAGAAATGCACGTTCACAGCGTTGGCTGCTAGCTGCGAATGCTTGGCCCTGAGTGGGCCCAAGGTGTGGCAGCCATCCAGCAACTAGAGCCCCTGGCAATCTGCAGGTTGGGTGGGGCAGGCTGATCTCCTCAGGCCAGCACTTCCTAATGGCCCTGTGGGAGGGGTCTGCAGTCACACAGGCTGGGTCTGTAGATTGTCTAGCAGGGGACAGGGCTGAGGCACAATGGTGGCTGCCCTTCCAGCCCTCGTTGTGGCACTAGGTAATGCAGACTTTCTCAGAATGAATCCCATGTGAGCCTGTGACCCACCGCCGGTGTCCCCGGTGAGTGTCTGCAGGTCAGAGAGCCTGTGCGTGGGCCCTTCAGAGGGGTGTCCTGGGTTTCAGTCTTCTTCCGTCTCACCCAGATGGCCAGAATCCCCTCTGGGTTTTAGTCAGAGTTACTGGAAAATCTTCTTCCCTGGGCTGGGACCCTGGACTGGGGAGCCCCCGAATGAGACCAGGACACCCCTCTCCTTCAGGGGAGCTTCTGCAGCCTCGCTCTCCCTCCCAGTGATCGTCTACCACCCACAGGTGCGGGTCCAGCTGATTTGTGATTTAGCGCCTCCTACCGGCTTCGATCTGGCTCCTTTATATTTTCAGACGTATGTGTTATGATCAGCTGGACTTCAGGAGATTCTCTACGTTGATTATTTTATAATTTGGTTGTAATTTCAATGTGGACCTGGGAGGAAGCGAACTCTGCTTTTACCTAGTCCACCATCTTCCTCGGAGTCCCTAAAAATTTTTTTTAACTTGAAATAATAATAGACTCTGAGAAAGTTGCAAAAATAGTACAAAGAGTCCCGTGTAGTGTATCCTTCCTCCAGCTTCCCCCAGTGGTGACATATCACACAGCTGGAATATAATATCAAACCAGGAAATTGATGTTGGTACAACACTGTTGACTAAACTACAGTTTTCATCAATTTTACATGCACTCATTTGTGTGTGTATGTGTGTGTATGCATGTGTGTGCATAGTTCAACTCAGTTTTATTCCATGCGTAGATTCATGTAACACAATTACAATCAAGATACAGAAGTGTTCTGTGGCCACTAAGTCACCTTGTGCTACCCCTTTGTATTTGCATACTCTAGCAACTGGTAATATCTCGATTGCTATAGTTTTATCATGTTGAAATTATTATGTAAATATATATTATGTAAATATATAACCTTTTGAGAGTGTTCTTTTCCATTAAGCATATGCCCTTTAGATCTGTCTAGGGTATTAGCACGTGTTAATAGTTTGTACCTTTGTGTTACTGAGTAGTAGTACTCCATGGTCTGGATGGGCCAGAGTTTATTTAACCCTTATTATTTCATTTTCTTCCATTTTGAATTTTGTTAGTTTTCGAAGTGCTGATTTTCTGCTATAGCTTCTACACGTAAGTAAGCCAATTCAGTGCTTCAAAATGGGATTCTAGCATATTAGATCTTACATATGAGACATTACATTCTAGTGTACTGTCAGATGTGGATAGTAATCTTTTTAGTAGCGTTTAGGGAGGTTTTACGTATCTTTGAGCCATAGAATGGCCAGTATTTCCGATTATGACCACTTATTCTAAAACCTTTACTTCCTATCATCACTTTATATCTGCTTTTTTCTTATGTACTCATGTACATATCCTATAGGTACAGGATGATATCACTTGTTTTAACATGGGGTTCTTTGTCCAGCATAATAATAATATTTTAAATACTTTCAATTTCTATTATTACTTACAGAAATCATATTTGTTATAGGAGTTTTTGATGATCAAAGAGAAGACAATTTTAAAATCATCCGAAATCCTGCCGCATAGGAAAGATTGCTATTTAATATTTTATTTTAAATCCCTCCAGTACCTTTAGAACACTAAAACTTTCCATTCCTCAATATTAAACCATCTATCCTCCAGACCTCACTTGGTGCTAGTCATATCTCTAGGTGTGAAGTTGGAGTGTTTGTACCCTGTGCTCGAAGGTCTGAGATCTGACCAAAGGAACCTGAGCCATATGCTCACTGCAGATTTATGGTCCAGATCTCTGTTGAAATACCCATCTTTTCTGACTGGTGAGCTGATCCGGAGTTTGCAGACACCTCAATAAATCACTTGATATCCTGCCCCCACCCCTGCTATTATTCCCTTTGACTTGGAGCAGGGTGAGCCTCAAACTGACATTTTTTTCCTGAGAACCCCTCTCTGTCCCTGCTTGGCCTCCCATGCCAAAGTCACCCATAGTTTCCATCTCCTGATACTAATCCCATCAAGGGGAACAGATCCAGTGGCAGGAGAAAGAAAAAGGTTACCTGTGTTATTCCTTTCTAGGATGACTCTACAGCCAGAGCTGTAGGATCGTAAAGGTAACCTTCCTTGATGCCTGCCGGAGTTCTCCCCTCTTGAGGTTAGAGGCAAGAGAAGAAAGCAGTGGTCCGCATGCCTTCCTGTCCCCTCAGCGATGTGCTGAAACACAGGCAAGATGCCCCAGCAGGTAACACAAACTCGATTCCTGGCCTGTGAAGTATGTAACCTCTGTCCCCTCACCTCCATCTGGCGAGCTCCAGGAGGGAGGGTGCACATTCCAGACCTGTCACTGCTTGGTGCTCAAATGTCCTGCTCAGAGAGGATGTTCAGCAATTATTGTGGGCTCACTGAACCTGTCTTCTCTTGTTCCAGAAAACAGATTGAAATGTTAAACTATTAAAAGGATAGTCTTAAGTCATCTCTAGTTTTTAAGAATAATGAAATTGATCACCAACCTGTTGCTAATATTGGTTACAAATTGATAGGGCCCATCCTCCAATTGATCTTGGTGCATTGGTGTGTCCGTTTTGTCGTATCATAGGCCTTGCCATCTTTAGAATTGCATAATTTCTGCGTTCCTGAGCTCTAATGCCCTAGTCGGTCACTTGAATTGTGGCCATCTCTTCCTTATATATCTTACGAGCCTCTTTTCTGACCCTCTCTTCAAACGATTCATGGTATGATTGAGATAGAGTGGTTTTTCTGAAGAGCACACCCGTTCCTGGTCCTCACTGGCTTGCCAATATCACCAGGATGGCACCCTGGGTCACCATGAGCTGCCTACTAGTTCTCTAGCCTCATGTCCTCTCCCCACAGCCATTCCGAGCCTCCGGCATTTCCCAGAAGGCATTGCCTGCCTCTACATCTTCCCGCATATCGTTTCTTCTGATAGGATGTTCTTCCAGTCTGTTGTTCTTCAGAGTCAAACTAAGTGTTATTCTCTTTTGAGAAGAGTTCTTGGATGCTTTTTGGAGAAACTCCGCTCCCATAGCTCCTTAGGTGAACCTCTGGTACAGCTGTGTCAACTGTTAATTTGTTGTCTTCTCCACCCACCCTTACCGCTATACTGCAAATGTTTTGAATGAAATTATTTTATTCAGTCCTGTGTCCTTAGTGTCTGAATAGAGTAGCTGTTCAACACATATTTCCTGAATCAATCCGTGTAATTAAGAACCTCACGTTTTTTTTGTCCTGCACCTGTGTTCATATTTTCAGCAAAATTCTTTCTCAATATTTTTGTCAAATAGATATATTAGGCCACTGTGTTTGTTTTTCTCAAGTTTGTCATGTTTTTCCTTCTCTGAGAAGATAGCTTCACAAGCATTTCTACCAAATAGTATTTCCTTTAGGTGAGTCTCTTGAAAAGATAGCATGAGAAAAATTTCAAACACATCTTATGAATTGACCCCTCTTGATACTCATGATTTCTCTCATTATCAGGATTAAAATATGAGTATCATACACATGGTTGGTGATTCTTCATCACTGATAAAACTCTACCATCGAATATCATTGCCCGACTTTGTTGATCCCCAAACTTGTTTTATTGATTATTCTTTCACATTCTCCTATTGTTTTTCCTTCTCTTCTATAAACTGGCTTCAGTTTTCACTGGCTCTTTGAAAGCACCCTTATTAAGACTACTTATAAAGACTAGCGTTTGCCATACTTGGCCTGGTCTTTCCACTTAGCTTTCAATAGGCTCTACTGCAGTGCTTCTCAGACTTCAACTTGCATCAGAATCACTTGGAGGGCTTGTTCAAACAGACTGCTGGACTCTACCCTCAGGTTTGGAGCAGTGCTGAGAATTTACATTTCTTAAGAGGTTCTCAGGTGATGCTGATACTGCTGATATGGGACTTTACTTGGAGACCCACTCTTGTACTAACATGTTGCCAATTTTCACAGCTATAGCCACTTAACCCACGCTTGTTGATTCTGCCCCGCAGAGGAAGGAACATAAGCCCCTTAGTTGGTTGAGCACCACATAACTTTACAACTGCTTCACTGTGGGTTGTAGAACTGGGCCTTTGCTCAGTGTTTTCAGCTCCCATACTTCATTCCTTCATGGATTCCTTGCTGGACTACTACTTCCTCTGGGGGCTAGGATACTTCGATTTCTCTTGCTCAGTTCCTTCTGAAAGCTGAAGACCAGGAGGTAAGTTCACTTCCCACAGCTGGGCGTCTCCTGCCTGCTTAGCTCTATATTCATGACCCTGCGCTTACACTGGTGGTGTTGGCTTGCCTGCGCTGATTTCTTCACATTGCTTGTTAGGAATTTGGGAATTGCCTGCTCTGTGCCAGTGAGTCTAACATCCTAGCCCTGGTTAATTCCTATCTGGCATTCCTCAGCGTTAGCTAGGCCTGACTTTACCAGGTATCCCAGGCTACATTATTTTGTGTGTTTCAAACATTGAATATTTATTCAACTGAACAGCTGTGTTGCTGTTTACATGACTGTTGCTTATTCTTTTCCCCTCTTGATTTCTATGTTTCAAGACCCCTCAGTCTTAGCCTCTATCTCCCTCACATCCTGAGACTCAATGCTAGCTTGTTTATTTTTCCCATATGAATGATTACTTTCTGGTAAGATCATGCAACTTGGCTGTAAGGTTCTAGTGCTATCTATACACATAACTTAGATCGAAGTAAGTAAATTATATTCTCTTCCTTTCCAATCTGTGCTGGTGTGATCTATGGGCTTGCTACTTCAAAGCGTAGTCTGAGGAGCAGCAGAATCAACATGTTAGGGGAACTTGTTAGGAATACAGAACCTCAGGCTCTACCTCAGATTTGCTGAATTAGAATCCACATTGTAACAGCAGCCCCAGGTAATTTGTATGCACAGCAGAAAGAACTGATCTATGTAGCTCCTACGGGATGAACTACCACCTGATTAAATGTGACTCACAATCTTCGTATACCCCACTTTTACCGACTCCTGTCACCATTGGCGTAATTCCTATAATCCTATGTTTGGTGAGCTTCCCATTGACAATGTGAACTAAGCAACTGCAAGAACCCAGAAGCATTCTGTGTACATTTGACATTTCTTGTTGCTTGGGCTATCTCTTTGGCAAGGCCTTTCCAACTATGCCAGCATAACGAAGGAATATTTCTTCAGCATGCTTTTTGCCACGATTTTATATGGGCTTGGGCGAGAGGCAGCCTGAGGGTCCAGAATGGATGAGCACCACATTGTGCTCAACGCCATATCCCTGGTGCTTAGTGTAATTTGGGCCCATAGATGTCTCTTCAGACATCTATCACTAGCATTTAACATGGGGAAACTGTTGAAAGTGGATTAGGCTGGGTGAACTAACTCTGCCCCAGGGCTTGTTTGGTGGACGAGGCCAGCAGTAGTGGTCTGGACAGTTACAAGTGAAATGGCCTTGTTGCCAGATGCCCATCCCTTTAGGAGCAGGACTCCAGCCAGTAACTCAGAGTCCAGAAGTCAGATCCAACCATCGTGGGGAGAGGGTTCTTAAGACAGTGTCCTCAGTCAAGGTTGCCTAGGTTCAGGTAGGGCTCCAGCCCCAAAGGGAGGAAACTGGAACATCATCCTGGAGACTCAGCTGGCAAGGCCCTTGTCCATAAGCAGTGCAGAAAAAGAACACGGGTTCCAGAATCCAACCTTAGTCTGGATCACAGGTTGACCTCTTCCTAGTTGTGACCTTGAGTACTTTAACCTCAGATGGTCTTCCTAGTCAAATGAGATTGGATCTAAAAGGTCTAAGGGAGGGCCTAAAATAGTGAATGCTTAATTAAATGATTGTTGCTCTTATGCTTATTGTTTTCATTAGAAGCAATTCATATGTGAGCACATGGACCCCAGGGCTATTCCAGGTTCTTTGAATTCCCAAGGTTAGAGCAACAAGGCTAATTCTGACCCAGTTGGGTAGATGGTTGAGAAGATAGTATACTTCTTGTCTGCCAGAATATGGGCAGAATAGAGTTTGTGCTCAAAGCACAGATGCTTAGTTACATGTATTGGAGAAGGTGATGATAGCTCTTAATGCCAATTGGACAGCACTAAAAAATTACTGAGGGAAGTGTGGGCCACTGGTAGTCCAGAAGGCTGGATTCTACACTTGGGTTGCTGTTGAGGTCTGTGGCTTTTGTCCAGTAGGTTTATTACTCTGGACCCAAGTCTTTTCATCTGTAAATAGCGGAATTGAATTAAATGCCTCTGCATAACTGGCAATTCACATTCTTCCAAGTGTTTCTAGTATAATAGAGGATTCATTGGGAATTCTGTGTTTTGCCAGATTAATCAGTATAATTTTCATGATTGTATGTAGCCTTTGTAAGTGTGGCTATTGATAGACATATACAAAATTCAAGTGCAGCCCTCCCTATAACCTCAGGTCTTTAGGCAATCAGTGAGGTAGAGCCATGGTGATGGGGGAGTTGGACTAAGGGTAAAAGTTAGAGAGTTGAGTCTTGTCTGTGCTCTTCAGCCTCCTGAAGTTCTGGAAGTGGTCTCTCAGATTTCAGTAGCAACTGGACTCAAAGGGACTGTTAATCTCTTTTTGAACAGAAATCCTACAAGTGAAGGTTTAAGTCTGAAAGCAGATTGAAGTGTTTATTTATTTATTTATTTTGCAGTCAATTCTTAGATGTAAAACATCCTTTTTCATGAGTATTCTCTTCCCATATGAGGTCTGTTTTGCTAGTGAACTTGTCTTTCTTATGTGAGTACCATAACCCTGTGCCAATGGAATAAGACCAACTGTC
Organism: Pteropus medius; assembly: GCF_902729225.1. Classification (NCBI taxonomy): domain Eukaryota; kingdom Metazoa; phylum Chordata; class Mammalia; order Chiroptera; family Pteropodidae; genus Pteropus; species Pteropus medius. The sequence continues at coordinate 688,625 of NW_024354498.1, forward strand.
ACCTAAGGACCAGATGAGGGCCTTTCAGGTCTCCTGGAGTCCTGTGTCTTTTACTATGGATGCTATAGAGATGTGTTTGGTTAGTGCTTCTCATTCTTGAGGTTGTGCAAAGAATCACCTGGAGGACTTGTTAAACTTAACTCCTGGGCCCCATTCTGAGATTCTGTGGGTCTGGTGTAGAGCTTGAGAATTTGCATTTTCCAGCAGGCTCCCAAGTGATACAAATGTAGGTCTGTGGACCCAATTTGAGTAGCATAGCAAGTAGGCTGTTTCTAATACATCATTTTCTGGAGTCTGATGGTCCTCCAACTTCTAGTGGCATCCTCTGTTTGCCAGTCAAAATTGGTTGTCTTCTTTTTTCCCTCAGTTACCTTTCTGAGGTAAGGGAAGAAGAAATGGCCAAGGTGATCTTTCTGTCAGCCTGGAGTGGATTTATTCCTTACTCTAAGGAGCCATGGCTTGGATGCTTTTCTATAGGCATTTTGATCATGGAAAATAAAAAGGTTTACTTATGCCAAAAGAAGGGTCACTCTTTTTAATATCCTGGAGGCCAGGTGAAAACATCAGTAGACACCCTAAAGACCAGATGTTTGCATGATTTGTTGCTCTCTTCTCAAATCCCTTTGTTTGAACCCAAAGTAGAAAATAAAAATGAAAATGACAAATGTCAAATTTCAGTCTTGTAGACTTTTTTTCTTCTAGCTGGCTTCTTTTCATTGCTGTACAGCCTGTTCTACCCCAGTGAGAGCTCAACGGTGATGTAGGTTGAAGGCTATGAAATGGTGAGGCAAATGCTCTCCTTATATTTAAGCCTTGAACCTTTAGAGCAGCTGCCCCAGATACTCCTAATACTTTATTTTGGGAAGATTCTTCACTGCCTCTTGGTCTTCTGACAATTAGATTCTCAAATCAAAAAATCTGAGTCCTAGACTCAACATATCTTTGAAGATGACTTTGCACTAGTGTCTTTACCATACTGGCTCCTTCTTTTTTCCTTCCACATTCTGGTTCTAATTCTGAAATTGGGAATTAGACTTCTTGTCCCAACCAGACAGGTAGGAGATGGGGTGCAGGGTGATCTGCTTACTGGCTGCATTGTAAGTCTCAGGCCTAAGGTATTGTCTGGCCTTATTGTCATGGTCAGGGGCTTTTAAGGGTTAAGAGTTAGTTGTCTTGTATGGAAGAAGTTTAAAGCTTGAAGCCATGTCTACTGAGGACAGTGAGTAGCTAATTCAAATACCTACAAGTGGCAAGTTAGTTAAATAAACAAGGGAAGTGGGCCAGGAGTGGTGATAGGGAAAAGCGAGGATGATGATGAGTGGGAGAACATGTGCCATGCATGTCTAAAGAAGACAGCAGCTAAGGAGACCCAGGCAACCAGTGCCATGGAAGACTATGCTTAGAGCTGCCAGGTCTTCTGACTTTTCAGGAGAAGCTAGAACTCTAGGAGATTCTTCCACACTCACCCTTGTTCCCCAGTATGAGATAACAAGTACTTTGAAAAATTGTCAAGTGTTTTTAATACTTCTTTAGGTTGAATTTGGCCTGCAGTGACCCTATTTTGACTTCTAGACTGTGGCAAGTTGAGCAAGGAATTACAAATTCAGTTTGTCTGTTGGTAACATTTATTGACATAGATCAATCTTATTCCAGAGGCTTTTGATCAGATTCCGTAGCTTAGTTCTACTTATGTCTTAAGCAACAGAAAATGATTCAACAACAGATATCTAAATATTCATTAAAATACTCAAGTTTCTATCTAAGCTTGGTACGGAAATTAATCTAGATATGTATATCTTATGTTAAATTCTATCCTCTCTTACACTTTTCCTCCAATAATTACATTAAAATGAAAGAATTTAAGCCAAGGATGCTAATGGCATATGATATTAATATAAATCTATGACATTTCTAACGAGCATAGGAAAATGAAGAGTGAACACCACTGATTGATTGAACAACAATGAGTAAATCTAGTGAACTGCTGTTATTCTAAATTTAAGATGCTGCCGTTTTTCTCCAGAGAGAATGTTGAATCATTCTTCCAAAACACTTATAGCAAAAGAAAGGACAAGGAAAAAAACAAATTTCAACTGGTTGAAAGACAGTAAAAAGCAAATGCTGCTCTCTATACTCCTGTTCCATTGCCTGCATTGCTCTGGGGCTCTGTAGTCAAAGAGGAAAGAAGATAAACAAGCAGATACACACAAATGTGGAAATACTGAGATAATATAGAAATCTCCAGAATATGCAGCCAAGTCATGTTAAAGCTAAGTAACTCTTCATAAATTATTAGCTCAAGATTTGGAGATTTCCTTGCTTATCCTTAAGGACTCTTAAAACACCAAAAAAACAGAAATATCAGCATAAATAGGTCATGTTATAAAGTTTTCTTAAATCGAAGACCAACTAATATATGTTAGTTTAACCAACTCTAAATGTCTAGAATGTTTAACTGTTACAATCCATTCTTATGGTCTGGATTGTATTTTCTTTTTTGTGACTGTGACATATTCAGTTTACAAAGTTGAGAAAAGTTCTGAGAAATAAAATCCCCATTAAAAAAATTGGGCTGAATACTTCGGACTAGGAGAGGCTGGGACTCTAAGTTTAGAAGCACTTCAAGCTCTTCTCAGCCAAGCTGAGGCCACCTGGATCTGTATGTTCTGACTGTCTTGATGCCATGTAACCTGGGTGTTACAGGATATACAGGCTTGACTTTATGGTCTCTAAAGACTTCCGGTGGTTTTGAGCCTGCCTTGTTACAGGATACTATTATGTGACCACATGTGATAGTTATACCTTCTCAGAGGCATCTTGAATCAATCAGAAGGCTTTTTTTTTTTCCCCCAGCATTTACCATCTGCCTTAGACTTCCTTAGACTTGTGTCCCTGCATTTTGGTATTGGAGTCCCCTTATTCCCAAAGCTCAGACATTATCTGAGAAGCTGCTTATACTTTCTCTAAGAAGGTTTACTTTATCCTGTGACAAGGTCTCTTGTAATTGTCAGGACCCATGATTCTTCAAATTATTTTGGTTCTAAGGAGTTCTTAAAAAAGTCTTTCTTAACTAAAATTACATGTTCCTTGTCAATAACCTGTCCTTTAAACAAACCTACATCTGTCTCCTTGTAGCTGGCTGGTCAGATACAATGACTTAGTCGTAGATTTAAAATATGCCTGCTACGTTGCTACTCCAAAACAAAACAACAAAATCTAGAGTTTCTTCTCTGACCACACTACGAATTTTGACTATGATTCACTAATGTCTGTGAATCAATACTCTTATAATTTTCCCTCTCTGAACTCCATGCTATTCATGTTTACCTATAGCCCATCCTCCAATGGACAGAGCCCGATAAGAATGGGCCATCTGGTGGTATATTATTGGAACTCTAGTAGCTGAGCCCATAGTGTGGCTACCCAGCATTGCTCTCTTTTCTATTTTTCATTGTCTTGCCTATACTCTCTCACTCTTGATTAGATGTCTCCTTCCAACTCCTGACAGTGAGTCTAATGATAAATGTTACATTAAAGCTATATTTGACATCCACAGAATGCTGTAGGCCACCAGAGGGTGGAGAGCAGACATTTGCCTCATGCTTGCGAACCTACAGTGCTCCCTCCTCTCAGCTACTCTGTGCAGACCAAGGCCCTCCCGGGGGCAGGGGTAAAGAGAAGTTATCTTATGCTCTCAAAAATTACCATAAATTATTTTTTTTACCTTAAAATTAGAAGAAGTCTTTGGTAGGGAGATGTGGGGCTTATAAAAGTAGGCCTCCTATATATTCTCAGTACTAATGGGAATGTAAATTAGGATAATGTATCTAGAAAGAAATCTGGCAATTGTTCTAGGAACTTTTCAGATGGGAAATTATGTTAATGTACATATAGGTATCTGTATATGACCGTCGATTTTATTAGAATAGATAATAGCAAGAAATAGTAAGAAATTTTATTGCAAATAAATATGCAAATATTTGTAACAAATAAAATTGTTACTCTATAGTATTACTCTGTGGAGTAGTGCGTACTCAATAGGAATCATATATTGAAGATATTTTGGGGAAAATAATCATGTTATTGCAAAAAAAGAAGATAGAAAATTGAAATGTGATCCTAACTTCGTAAAAATACATGTAGCACTTTTTTTTTTTCTCATAGGTCATCATTGGATAATAGGATTTCATTTGCCTTTTTCTTTGTTTTCTGCATTTTTCTAGACTTCTTCTGTATTGCTTTTAGATTCAGGAAGTTGTGGAAGAGTTATTTGAGTTATCGGATTCCTTGACTGACTCTGTTACTGTCAGGGCAGGTGAATGGATATAACCTCGCATTGTTGCCACTCCAGGGTTTGAGAGAGCTGGTTCAGTTATGGTGTCTACAATCCGGCATACGTGGATTTGGCATAGCCTGGTGTCACCATGAAGGAAAGTCATCACAGAATAGCGGGAGTACAAATGAGAAGTGGCATCAAAGAGTCCAGGAGGAGAGTTCTGGTCCCAGAACTGTGCTCATTATCCGAGGACTACTTCCTTCATTTCTCTATGTGATCATCCTTGTGCTTACCCATGTCCTTGAGCTCATCTTTCATGTTTCTAAGCACTCTTATTTTTTCCCTTATACTAAACTGGATCCTCTGTCTTGACAGGAACTACCTCTTGTGAAATGCCCAGGACTTAGTCCTTCGCGAATGACTAGCCGTTGTATGCCAGTGGTTTGTGGTAGGGTTACAAGACTTTATCCATTAGGAGATGAAGTTGGCAAGACCTGAGTAATTTATTAACATCCCATCAAAACCAGCTGTGGTTCAGGATGGGGTTCTGAGGATGATTGAACATCTAAAGAGGCAGTTAAGGCAGAAGTACCATATTGTGACAAGTTAAATCTTAGAGACCACTTGCTAATGTATTTACATAGCCTGTGTAATCCCAGAGACCTTTAATTTGGTTTTATTAATATTCCCATCTTACCAAAGGGTATATGTAAATATCATAAGGTTGCTAGATAAAATGCAGGACACCTGGCAATACTTGCATTTCAGATAAACAACAAATAACTTTTCAATAAGAATGTAGTGAGTATACTTTAGTATAAGTATTCCTCAAATATTGCACGAGGCATACATTAACTGGCAAATTATTCATTGTTTACCTGAAATTCTAATTTAACTGAATATCTTATTTTCATTTGTTAAATCTGCCCTAAACTTTGGGTAACTTAATTTGCTTAAAAAGTGGCAAATGCGGGACTTGAAGGTAGTTCTGATAGAGTTCAAAGCTTGCTCTCTTAACCTTGTATGCTGTTGCCCTTTTATTCCAGTTGTGTGAATTTGGCCAATGTGAGAGAGGCTAAGGCTTGGCATGTGAGTGTCCAGAGCTCATAGCAGATATTGGATTTATACCAGCAAGATTACCCTACATCTAATGAACTAGCTGACCCATTCAGGATTTTCTGGGCCTTGGAAGAGGTGTCTGCTGCTCAGGTTGACAGCTTGAACCTTATTTATATTTCTGTACTCTTGTTTTCTCATCTGTCTTCTGCAACCTTATTTTTTTAAGTTTATTGAGATATAATTTATATACCATAGAATTTACCCAATATAAATCTACAATTCAAAGACTTTTAGTAAAATTGAGTTGTGTGATTATAACCATAGCCTCAGAGGCTGGAAAAATGCCTTAACTAAATGACCCTTTCTTAATTGGTTATGAAAAAACGAGATGTGTACAAGTCATAATGGCCTTACAGTCTTGAAAAGCCAGTTTTGTTGTAACTGATTGAATTAGAGGCTGAGGAGAGTCACACGTGGCAGAGGCGTCAGATTAAGTGTTTTACAGGTACACACAGGCGTTTGTGAGGTTAGAGTTCTAAAGGGGAGGACATAGAACATTGACCATAAGCTACCAAACTGCAGTAAAAATGGGTTGGGAGAAAAAGTGGAAGCACTTGAATGCTCATCAACTGGTGAATAGATAAACATTGATATATTCATACAATGACATATTACTGAGAGTAAAAAGGAACAAGCTACTAATACATGCTGTTTGCGGATAAACCTCCAAAACATTTTAAGTGAAAGAAGCTAGGCAAAGAGGCCACCTATTGTATAATTCCATTTATATGAAATGTCCAAAAAAGGTAAATCTGTAGAGACAGAAAGTAGATTAGTGGTTTCCTGGGGTTGAGGGAGGGAAAAACGAAGGGAATAAATATAAACAGGCAGCAGGGATTTTATTGAGGGGAAGGAAATGTAAAACTGAGTTGTGGTTTTATAACACACATATGGTTGTTGTGTATGGACAGTTAGTGACATCTCAACAAAGTTGCCCCGTTGGGGCAAAATATCTCTTAAGAAATTACGGACCAAAAGCTTGGCTGTTTAAATACAGGTTAGATCTGATCACAATAAAATGCATCTAATAGTTTTGTGGTAGTGAACTCTTGTAGCAAACTTTAAACTAAAGGGCCATTAAGTGAATCTTGCAAGTTTGTTTGCTACAGTGATTTTTTTTTCTCATCGAAATAACTTAAAGAGCTGGACTTGGATAGGCGGCAAACACCCAGGGCTGAGTGGCTTAAGTCTTGGTTCAGTTACTGACTGGCTTTGTGGCCGCATAGGTCACTTAACCTAAATTAGACTCAGCGAAATAACACAGGCTTTTTATGGAGAATAAATAATTTTATGTATATGAAAGTACACTGCAACTAAAACTTATTCAAGAATGGGCTATCTTAATATGGCCAAGAGTAGAGTTATCATAATCCTACTGTAGTTAGAAACTTCTGATTTATTAAAAGAACTAAATTTGAATAAAAATATGATCTCTTTTCACAACTAGGATTCTTATGTTTTCAAGAAAATTAATCCCTCTAAGACTCCTTTTTGTTTTGCTCAGGAAAGCAAGACGCTTGACTTAAAAGCTTTGGCTATATTTAAGGGACTGATTGTGTTAAGTCCTGCTGCTCTCTTAAAGGAAGTGTGAGACAAACACATCACACACAGTAAAGCATTAAAACTATTTGTTTTCCAAGATGGGGGTTTTCAGGACATCATTTCAAAGACATTTGGCAAGCCTTTAATTCTCATGTTGAAGGAGATTGCCTTAAAGATAAGGATATACATGATGACAGATTTGAGGGACATTGGCCCCAAAGGAAGGGATGGATTTGCAAAATGCAGTTTTCAGAGGAATTGTATTCGTGTAATGACTAACTTATATTGAGGTGTTTATGGATTAATTTTCTTCTGTGGTTAGCAGAGGCAGAGGTAGAGAGATTTTATAATTTACATTTTTTTCTTTTTTGAAATTTATTTATTTATTTATTTATTTTTATGGTGACATTGGTTAACAAAATCCAGTAAGTTTCAGCTGTACACTTTAACAGTAAGACATATATGTGTTTATACTATGTGTTCAACTCCCATAGTTAGATTTCTTTCTGTCACCACATATTTGACTCCCTTTACCCTGTCTAGCTCCCTGCTCCCCCCACCCGCTACCTTCTGGTAACCACTAGTCTATAGTCCATGTCCATAAGTCTCTGTTTGTCCTGTTCATTTGTTGCCTTTAGGTTTATATCCCACATATAAGTGATATCATGTGATTTTTAACTTTTTCTGGCTTATTTCACCTAGCATGAATTATCTCACGTTCCATCCATGTTGTTGCAAATGGCCGTATTTCATCTGTTCTTATGGCTGAGTAATATTCCATTGTATATATGTACCACAGCTTCTTTAGCCAATCATGTATCTATCGTAGGACACTTCAGTTGCTTCCATGTCCTGGCCACTGTGAATAATGCTGGTATGAATATCAGTGTGTGAATATCTTTTCAGATATGGATTTTCAAGTCTTTGAGGTAAATACCTAGTAGAGAGATTGCTGGATCATATGGTAGATCAATTGTTAGTTTTTGAGGAACCTCCATACTGTTTTCCATAGTGGCTGTACCAATTTGCAGTCCCACCAGCAGTGTATGAGGGGTTCCTTTTTATCGCCTCTTCTCCAACATTGATTATTACTTGTCCTGTTGATTATACTATTCTAACAGGTGCGAGGTGGTATCTCATTATGGTTTTGATTTGCATTTCCCTAATAGCTAGCGATGTTAAGCATCTTTTCAAATATTTGTTGGCCATTTGTATGTCCTCTAGGGAGAAGTGTCTGTTCAGGTCTTCTGCCCATTTTTTGATCGGATCGTTTGTTTTTTTGTTGTTATTGAGTTGTATGAGTTCTTTGTATGTTTTGGATATTAGGCCCTTATTGGAGGCATTGCTGGCAAATATATTTTCCCATTTGGATGGTTGTATGATTTGCTTTTTGATAAAAAGATGATCTTAGTTAAAATTTAGCATTCTAGTTACTGCCTATACCTAAGACTATTTCAATGAAAATACTCATTTAAACATGACTGTTTTTTAATTCTGAAGCTGATTTTAGTCACTTAAACATGACTATTTTTTAATTCTGAAGCTGATTTTAGACATGGGCCACAAAACATGGAATTGAGCCAAATGTAAGTTCAAAACTGAGTCACCTAGATTGGTAGGCCATTGTGAGAACTGTATCTTGTATGACTTGCATAACTGGTATAGAAGTAATCATGGGCAAAATACAGCATACCTATAAAGAGATGGAAAATAAATTCTAACCTATATCTAATAAGTTTTTCAAAAGCAGAAAGTGGTACAGAGCAGTAATTGAAGAGAGAACGGAAGGACATGAGTCTTAGAAACATTCCAGATTTTCAGCAGGACTTAAAAAAAATCCAGACCCGTTGGAATAAGACTTTAGAACATCTCAGGTGAAAAGCAAAGCAAAGAAGCTACCAGACGAGGAAAATACATTATCTACAAAGGAATAATTGACAAGAAACAATAGTAAGTGTTTGAATGCCAGTGGAATATGGTTAAGTTTCTTGTGGTAGAGGAAGAAATAGGTAATGCTTAACTTAATAGTCAGTAGAAAAACAAATTCAGGAATGTATATTAAAAACTAAAGGCTAATCATTAAAAGTAACAAAATAGACTGCTTCTTAATTGGTAAGGGAGAGATAAATATGAAAGGAAAAACTACTATCAATTCAACTGAAGGCAGGAAAATAGAAATAAAGCATGGTTAATAGAAAATAAGGTGGCAGAATTAAGTTCAAATATTTTTATCACAAAAATGCAAGTAGACTAATGATCCTCAGTTAAGAGTTTCAGGCTAGAGTATAAAATCCAGTTACATGGAGAGTAAACTTGAAAAATAAAGGGGTTGTTAAAAAGAAATACCAAGAAAATATTAACCCATCAAAAAGCTGCCTTAGTGATTTTAATGACAGATAAAATAGAATTACAGGAAGACAAATATTAAAAAGCACAAAGGGGGGACATTTCAAAATGGTAGGACTAAGTCATGAAATGCGGCAGTCATAAATTTAAGTAAACCTTACAAAATAGCCTCAAAATATATATACACAAAGGCTGACAAATTATAAGAAATAAAACTACAATCCTGGTAGGAGAGTTCAGCACAGTGCATCTTAAAACTGATGATTCAGGCAGAAAGTAAAAAATAAAGTCTAAATAATGCATAGAGAATCTTATACCTAACAAAGAATATGCATTCTTTGAAGTGTACGCAGGATACGCTAAAAAAAAAACAAAACAAAACAAAACACAAAGACCATAGACAAGGCCAAGATTTTAGTCTCAAATACTGAAAATTATCTCATTGGCCATTTTTCAGATTAAAATAAAATTAGAAAATAGCAAAGAAATAGCTTAACATTATGTACTTGAAAACAAAACCATCTTCACTCATAAATAACTCAAATATTATTCCACTAAACTAAAGGAAAGTTAAATATAAATATTTAGAAGTAAATGGTAGTAAAAGGTCTATATTTTATAACTTGTGGACTATAGCCAAGGAAGTTTTAAGAGGGAGATTCATGGCCTGTCTTTAAAAAAAAAAAATAAAATAAAGAATAAAAATTAGTTTAAGGTACAATTCTAGAAATTGTAAAAGAACAACAGAGTAAAGCCAAAGAAAAGAAGTAAAGATTAAGAATTAATAAAAATAAAAGTCATTTTAGATGACCTATGAGACTAAAAGCTCAATCTTAAAAAGAATGATATAGGCCAATCTCTGGCAAAAGTGATCTAGAAAATTAGAAAAATTTGGAATGAAAGAAGGTGGCATCACTACAGCAACAACAGAATTGTAAATTATTTAGAAGAGAAATTTGTCAATGAACTTAAACCTATACAATATGGATTTTCTAGAAATAAGCATATATACACGTTTATGTGTACATGTATATGCACATGTACACAGTTAACAATCTTGACCCAAGAAGTAGCAAGCATCAGTAAAAAAAAATCAATGAAACATTGAAAGTAGTTTAAAATACATATCTCTCTCAAAATAACTTGAAGACCAGAGAGTTTTGCATAAAATTTTATCAAAATTTAAAGGAACAGACAACGCTTTTCTTCTGTAAGAGTTACCATAGAGCATATTTAAAGGAAAATTTGTGAAACTTATTTTTTATGGGTATAACTAAAGTCAAATTAGGTCAGCCAAAATGTATAGGCCAATCCCACTTATGAACATTGGTATGAAAACACAAAAATAAGGGAAAAATAACAAATCTGTAAAATAAGTGGGAATTTATACCGAAAATACATGGATGTTTAAACACTATAAAAGCTATCAGTGGAAGTCACTACATTAGAAAATTAAAAGAAAAGCAGTGTATACATCCATCCTAATTAATGGCAAAGAAAAAAAAGAGGCTAAAATTAAAAAAACATTAGCGATTAAAATCTCATGGTAAACAGAAACAAAAATTTAGCAAACATCATAGTTCATGCCACCAGTTAAGTATTTCCATTGAAGTTGGGTCTGGGACCTGATGAGGATGTCTCTGTTTCTCCCACTTAATAGTATTGTACTGGAGGCCCTCACATTTTAATACAGCAGGGAAAAGAAAAATGAAGTATAAGGACTTAAAAGGAAAGGAAAAGAAGCCCAAATTCTATTATTTGCAGAGTGTTTATAGAAAATCTAAGAGGATAAACTCATACTATAAAACTAATAAGGAATTTCAGCCAGGTTTCTTGAGATAGGATCAGTATAAAAAATTAAGTGTGCCCATACATAAGCAGTAACCAATTAAATAGATATGGAAAAAGATCCTTTTCAGTAGAGCAACAAAAATACAAACCTGGTAAGACTATAGACCTAATAAAATATATGGAAGACCTTTAAGAAAAAAATTAAACTTTATTGAAGGATATAAAAATGTAAATTAAGTAGAAGCTATATTACTCAATTGGAACACTCAATGTTGTTAGAGATGTCAATTCTCCACAAATTAATCTATGAATTCATTCCAATTCCAGAAATCCCACTGGGAATTTTTAATGGAACTCACCAAACAAATTCTGAAATCCTTATAGAATAGTAAATGAACAGAGAAGATATTTGTGAAAGGAACTTACCAAACATTAGGACAAATTATGCAGCCGTAGTAATTAGCATAGCATACTGTTGGTGCAGGAAGAGACAAATAAATCAGGATTAGAATAGAGAACACAAAGAAATGGAAAACTGTTCTATGATGGAGGTGATGTTAAAAATCATTTAGGAAATGGATGATTCAATAAATCATGTAGGGACAATGACTATCATGTGCAAAAATAGATTGCTTTCTCAGACTGTTCACAAAAAAATTTAGATGAATTAAATGTTTAAGTTAAAAAAGAACCTTTAAAATAGTCATAAGAACTTGTAGAATAATCTCTTTATGACCATGGGAAATGGAAGAATTTTAAAATACAAATCACTAAAAGCACAAAACATAGAAGGAAAATAATACATTTGACTACATCAACACAAACTTTTGCAAGTAAAAGCACACTATTATACACAAAATTGAGATAGAGGCAACAGATGGGGAGAAGATATTTTTAACACGTAGCAAAAGATTAGTATCCAAAATTCATAAAGAACACCTCTTCTTTAATAAGAGAAGGAGAAACAATAGAAACATGAGCAAAGACTGTACACAGGGAATTTAGAGAAGAAATTCAAATATTTAATACACTATGTGAAAAAGTTCTTCACTATTAACCAGCAAACTGTCATTTCTTCATTCATCACAATGACCAAACTTAAGTATGAAAATACCGGGACTGTGAGAAAAAGGGTCCTCTCACATGCACTGCTGGTGAGAGTGTGAATTGGTAGAGCCACTTTGGAAAGGCTTTTGCCAGTATGAGTTACAAATGTAAAATACCTGTACCCTAATGACCTAGAAGTTGCAACTCAAGGTGCGTGCCCTATACACTCACACTTGTGCACAAGGAGGGAACAAGCATGTTCATCTCAGGCCTATTTATACAGATAAAATATAAGAAACTCCGTAAATGTCTGTTGAGAGAGTAAACATGGTCTCTTCACAAAATGAAATAAAAACTGCAGTTAGAGGGTAAAGGAATAGATCTCTCTGTATAGTCAACCATTACTGTGAGCAATTAGCTAATTGCTCACATAGTGATTAGAGCTCAGGTGATCACCCCACTAAATCTAGTACCCCTCTTTCCCCTTACATATTTATTACAACATTGTTATGCTACACTTTATATCTCCATGATGATTTTGTCACTACCCATTTGTACTTCTTAATCTCTTCACCCTTTTTCACCTTCCCTCCAACTCCCCTCCTATCTAGTAGCCCTCAAAATATTCTCTGTATCTGAGTTTGTTTCCATTTTTGTTGTTGTTGTTTATTTTGTTCTTCAGACTTCGCATGTATGTGAAATCACATGATATTTACATTTCTCTACCTTACTTCATTTAATGCAATACCCTCTAGGTCCATCAAGGCAATATTTTTTTTCCATCTCGTTTTTTTTTAGTCCGTGTGTGTCTTTAAATCTGAAGTGAGTCTCTTGTAGGGGTCTTGTTTTCTTATCCATTCAACTACCCTACCCTTTGGTTGGAGCACTCAATTCTTTTCCATTTGAGGTACTTGTTGATAGATATGTAGTTATTACTATTTTTTATTCATGATTTTGATACATGTTTTTTCTTCTGAAAGAAGTCCCTGCAACATTTTCTGTAATAGTGGCTTGGTGTTGATGAATTCCTTTAGCTTATTTTTGTCTGGGAACTCTTTATCTGTCCTTCGATTCTAAATGATAGCTTTGCTGGATAAAGTATTCTTGGTTGTAGATCCTGGGTTTTCATCATGTCGAATATTTCGTGCCAAGCCCTTCTGTCCTGCATAGCTTCTTTTGAGAAATCAGCTTCCAGTCTTATGGGAGCTCCCTTGGAGGTAACCAACTGCTTTTCTCTTGCTGCTTTTAAGATTCTTTCCTTCTATTTAACCTTTGGCATTTTAATTATGATGTGTCTTGGTCTGGGCCTCTTTGGGTTCATCTTGTTTGGAACTCTCTGAGCTTCCTGGGGTTGTATGTCTATTTCCTTTACCAGGTTAGGGAAGTTTTCCATCATTATTTCTTCAAATAGCTTTTCTACTTCTTGTTCTCCCTCTCTTCCTTCAGGTATCCCTATCACATGGATGTTTTTACACTTAATTTTGTCCCGAAGACTCCTTAAATTATTATTATATTCTTGGCTTCTTTTTTCTTTTTGTTCTGATTGGGTGACCTTGGCTTCCCCATCCTCTGTATTAGTGGATCGATCCTCTTCTTCATACACTCTGTTAAGCCCCTGGTTCCCCTCCCTTCTCCCTTTCCCAGAAGCCGACCCGGCGCTGGTGCTCATAGCGAGCCCGTCACTGTGAGAGTCTGCTCATGGACATGGCCATTTTAAGAGGAATGTCCCCCGGCTGCCGCAGCCTCTGTCTCACTCAGCTGCTCAGGACCGGGCAGCCTCGTGTCCTTGCCCTGTCCTACCTCCTCTCATTGCACAGTGATTTCTTATTTCTCTCCCTAGTTGTAGGGCTCGTTCATCTAGATCCCAGGTGACTCTGCTTGCTGTTTGCTTTATGTTTCCATTACAACTTTGATGTGGTCATAAGAGCGATGAACAAAGCCTCTTATCATCTACGCCATTTTGACTTCTCTCCCCAAGGGGATTTTGTTTTTATGTGTGTGTATGTGTGTATATGTTTTTAAGAAGGTGTGTATACATATAATTTTGGCACAGTGAAAATACATATGCATAGGAAAAAGAATGCAAAATTAAAACTAGACTGAATTTTCAAACTGCTTTTGCTTGCATTGTGTCATTTGAGCTCTACACTGCCTTGAGAAATAAGCATTAATTCTTTCTATGTTCCAAAAGAGAAAGTGGAAGCTTAAGATTCCTCCTGACATGGCTAGGAGGCAGTGGTTCAGAGGACACTCCAGCCCCCGCACCTCACCCTGCAGGACCCATTTCCCTTGAAGTTGAGTCATTGTCACCAGCTGTGGAGTTGGGTTTCATCTGTACTCTCACCTGGTTTCCATGACAATTGGGTACTTGGGTAGGGCTGTGCTTATGAATGGGAACCAGGTTGAGCGGCCAATATAGAGACTAAACTTTCAACACTCCTTTTTTCATCCAGCCAGTTCCAGCAGACAAAACAGTTGGCAACAAACAGTGGTTGGTAAGAGAAACATGCCTGGTTTCTCTTCACACCTTATTTTGCCAGATTTCAAAATGTCGGAAAATAAATGCAGTAATAACTAACATTGGTGAGAGTTGGCACAACATAATAGTAGCATTATTTTAAAGAAGCAATTACAATTGCTTCAAGGAGAAATCGGAAAGAGAAGAAAAGCTGAAGCTTATATTTCTAGTTGGCAAAAGCAGCTTAGGAAAAAAGAAGCCTGGCTCATTGGTTACCATGATCAATTCTTACGTTACATAGTTCTTACATGTGAACATGATCACCTTCAGTAGGACATGTATGTAAGCTTTTATCAGTACAGAAAACACCTCTAGGACATGTATGTAAGCTTTTATCAGTACAGAAAACACCTCTAGAAAGATTCTGCTTTTATTAGTTTGTGTCTTTGCAGGCAACATTGTATATGTCAAAGAGCTTTAAAAATATTATAATACATTTAAATAATTTTGGCTAGTAGGAAGTTCTCTATAACTGTACATTCAACAAAGACTTTTGAACTGAAAGAAAAAAAGCAGAACAAAGTGAATTTAGAGCCTGGTAATGTTTCAGTGGACTATATACATGCATATAGTATATTCTTCCTTGTGAATAAGGGATATATTTTCACTCAAGAGTTTTCCACAATCTATTAACATATCAGTTTTTAGACCTAAGAAAATATTTTAAGAGAAAATAAATATTGGTATATATTATAAGTGTCCTAATGAAAGATTTTTCATCTGTAATATTTGGCAGAGACAAGTGGCCAGAAAATAAGTTTGAAATCAGAATAATTTACCAGCTATGAGTTCAGTTAAATATAACTTTTATTTCAATTTAAATGACCACTTATGATACCTGGAAAAAGTGATGTATAATCTGTATCATGAGCCAAGACTTGTCAATGAATAATACATAGCACCTTATAAATTTAAAATAAGTATATTTAATAAAAAATATAAAATTTATTTTAGAGATACTGTATTAGTATCCTGCACCTAGTGATTAAAAAACATGCCATTTCATCAATAAAGTAATGGAAAGTGAGAGAAAAAATTGTAAGACATAACTTGGAGTTATAATTTGTTCAAAAACATTGAAACTTTCCAATTTTTCATTTCTGTGTCCTAGTTATTCACAAACGAGACCTTCGGAGGTACAGAATACATATGGGTTATCTGACGTACAGAATACATACAGATTAGCTGAGTAACTCATTCAAGATGTATTAATTAATTAATGAACTAAACTAACATTTTTTGAGTGCCAACTCTTCATGGAGTGGAACTGGAGAGCAGGGGTGAACAAGATCGAGTTCTTCAGTCCCACAAGGAACTCAAACTTAGCAGGGGATGTTTTTATAGATACAAGTGGTCATAATTCAGTGTGATAAACATAAATCCCATGGCTTCCCTGCTTAAAAAACAAAATGAACAAGTGAAAACAATCTTTGAAGCATCTATTTTACTTAAAGCCCCAATTCCTTAGTTTTGCATCCCATACCCTTCTCATATATCTACCTCTTAAGAGTTTTTCTCCCAACACTCCACCCTTTCTCCCTTGGCCCCTCCCTCTCTTGCCTTCTCCTTAACACACAAACTCTTATTTAGACACAGTCATCCTCTCATCATTCCCTGAAGTTAACTTTCTCTCTCGTGTACGTTTGACTTTGCACATACCTGTTCTCTCCATCCAACCCCTATCTTCAGTTCCAGTGAATGCCAGTTCATTCGTGACTCAACACAAACACTACCTTCTCTGAAGCCTCCCCTGACTTCTCATCTTGGTTGCAGCAATAAGCTCCTCAGATTACAGTTTTTTGTTTGCTTGTCTGCCCCCTCCATCAGGCTGTGAATCCAAGAGGGCAGAAATCATATTTATTCTCTATCACTGTGTAGCAGTGTTTGGCATACAGTAAGAGTTTACTAAATGCTTGCTGAAAGAAAAAATAATTGAGTATAATAATGAAGTACACAGAGGGCTTAGGATGAATTCTGTCAAGCTTTTCGCCCAAGAGCATGCAGCAGGTGCCTGCACTCCCCGAAAGCTCTCTCTTAGCTGGGTATCAAGATAATGGATTTGGCATCACTCTGTGGGAGTAGGTGTCAAAAACTGTGAAGGGTCTGAGATTTTCCCCTGCTTGCAAGCTAATAAGTGAGTCTGCCACTGTTTCATGGATGCTGAAAAATAGCAGGCTCCTCAGCCAGAGACAAAGGACTTCCTTACTCATGGTACAGTTGTCAGCATGTGCTTCATATTTGTACCGGATCCCCCAAGTTGCATGGAGGTGACATAGAGCTGGGTCTGGGTGGATGCTGCACACACAGCGGGTTTGCATCCCAGATTAGGAGCTCTGAACATATGAATCACATTCTTTTAAGGGGGCCTGTTAGCAAACTTGCCCGGCCTTTGCCCCAGAGAGGTAATATATTACCTTTATTATTCTAGAGAACCAACACATTTGCCCTCTGCTCTGGAGGGAGGCACTATCTCTATATCCCAAGCCTGTTTGCTGTATAGGTCCAGGGCTAGGGTGAGGCAAGCGAGGTGCCTAAGGTGCAGCAGTTAAGGGAGTACTCACTTTCGGGTGCTGACTCTGCACTTGCATAACCCTGAGAGTGTCTCTTTCAACTTGAAACCCTAGGGGCCACGTTTGCCTCGCTCTAGTCTTGGCTTTGTGATATATAAACGTTCTTGAAAAGATAGTCTGGAACAAAAGCTGTCGGTGTCTTTGTTCAGGAGACACGCCAGAATGTGAGATACTCATGGAGAAAAGTTCCCTAACCATAAGCAATTCTCTAGTTATAAATACATGTTTAAGTGTGTCTCACTTCTCTACCTGTTAACAGGGTCTCTGATGCTAGTACCTTGGAAGTGACTGAGAAAATCCTTAGTTTTCAAACATTTTCTAGGTTCCCATACAATCCAGCCATTTCAGTCTTAGATATTTACCTAAAAAAGGTGAAATTATATCCATACAAGGACTTGTACATGAATATTCCTAGCAATTTTATTTGCTGCCAGTAAAAACCCAAACATTCACCAATAGGTGATGGATAAGAAGCAACATGGCATGTACGCATGATATAAAATAATATAATACTCGGCAGTATAAAGGAATGAGCTATTTATACATTAAAAACATGGCGAATGGATATCAAAATGACTAGGCTGATTGAAAGAAGCCAAAAAATCTGTATCTTCACCCATCCATCTATACTGTATGATTTCATTTATGTAAAAATATAGGAAATGCAAGCTATAGTGGTAGAAAGGAGATCAGTAAATTACAGACAGGAAACTTCTAGAGATGATGGAAATATTCGTTGTCTTGATGATTTTATGAAAGTATGCACATCGGAATTTCTCA
The DNA here is from genome assembly GCF_902729225.1 of Pteropus medius. Lineage (NCBI taxonomy): Eukaryota > Metazoa > Chordata > Mammalia > Chiroptera > Pteropodidae > Pteropus > Pteropus medius. Next base: position 706,614 of record NW_024354498.1, read on the forward strand.
AATTGTACACTTTAAATATGGTCAGATTTATTGTATATCAATGATACCTAAGTACATTTATTTTAAAAGGATATTTTAGGTTCAGAAGTTGAGGGACAGTAGATGCTTGACTTGCCCTGGGTTCAGAGGAGGGGTATTTTACTTGCTATCTGATGACTACATCTTCCACATAGTCTGAACTTTCTCAACTTGTATGTGAAGTGAAATTCTTCAGAATTGAAAGGTTATTTTACGTGAACAAAAAAGGCAGGCACACATGGGACCCATAATGGGCTCTCAGTGATTCATAGCTGGTGTGCATCAGCACAGTGAGATTGCTCTTCTCCTAATAGGTAACTGAGATCGCTGTCTAAAAACAACAGGCTCTGTGGAGTTGGGGGTACAGATCGCTTTGGCAATATGGAGCAATCTGGATGGTGAGGAAATCTGAACTGGAGCTTAAGATGGCAGAAAAACGCTGGTGTTCTAGAAAGTAGTAGAAAGGGAGATGAAGATGTGTCAGAATAGCTCATCCAAGTAAGTTGCTCCATGATATATTATTAGTGCCCGATAATTATTTAATTGGTGGATGAATAGACAAATGGATGAATACTGCCTAGGGCTGGTCTAGGGCAAAGGAAAGAACAGGAGACAACCCTTTCTTTGCATCTCTAGATAAGTAGGTTGGTTAGATTTTCTATGTAAAACATATTCTAACTTCCAGACAACTGACTAAAATTATTTGGACACCAGCCTATGTCCTGTTCACAATCAATAAACATGTCTTGTGCTGTGTTGTAGGATCTGTACCATTTAGAACCATTGGGATCCATCCATAAGAAATGCTCACTCTTCTTAAATGTTAAGAAACAGTCACCTAAGCAATGTTGAGAATACAAGAGCTAAGCTGGGTTCTTGTTAGATCAACTCTCGACTGAGACTCAGAAAAGGGAAGAGTTCATTGTGGGTTAAATTTCATGGAAGAAGTTGGATGTTATCTTAGCATTGAAGGGTGAATTATAATTGGATTGGCAAATGGGAAGTGAGAGGGCATTCCAAGAACAAGGACATTTGAGGAGAGCAGTCTGGCTTGATTTGGGGGAACACGTTTGCAAAGGGTGGGTAGATAGATGGGGAGCACATGAGTAAGGATATGGAAAGCCAGGCAGAAGAGTTTAGAGTTTATTCAGTAGACAACTGAAAGCCTGTACAGGATGTATTCATTTGCAAGGAACAAAAAAAGTGACTTTCACAAACGATGTTTTACTTTATTTACATGATAAGATGCCCAATGATGCCATCAGGGAACCAGTCCTGAGCTTATTGACTTTCTGTTTTCATGTTTACCACCTTATAATACGGCTGCTATAGGTCTAGGCACTTCTGCATTCATGTTGGGAAGAAGGGGGAAATGGTGATGCCAGCCAGCTCTCCTCTAATACCTGTCCTTTTCTAAAGGGATCAAGAGCTTTTCAGAAAGCCTTTGTCAGACTTTTGGTTTTGTTTTCTTGGACAGTGCTGGGCCACATGCCTGCCTCTAGGGGCAAAGCAAGCTGGGAGGGAAGGTCAAGGCTTTCCAGCCTCTAATGGAGATGTCAGGCTAGAAGAGGATTAGTCATGGCTGCTGGGTCCGTTAATAAATATGTGCTGCAGAGCCATTGTGGTTCTCGAGCAAGAAAATGGCATGTTAAAAGCATATATCCTACCCAAGAGTCTTCTCCGGAAAGTCTTAACTAGAGAAAAGGAGAGTTGGGATGATTTAGATTCTTGTTCAGAAAATATTTACCCTCTTCTCCCTGCCACTATTGGCATGTATTTCTTCACCTCCCTGATGTTGGGTTTTGCCACATGATTGTCTTTGACCAATGGAATGTGGGCAGAAATGACAGTACACTAGTTCTGAGACCTCTTTACGTAACAGGCAATGGTGAGAGGAGAAAGGGAATGAACAGGCAAAGTTGGGGCAGATAAAAAGGAAGGAAAAAGACAAAATGAAAATCCTCCTCTCTCAGGCAAGATCTCAATAGAAACAGAGCAGACTCCATTCAAAACATTTTTTCTTTAATTATACTACTTTAATCGTAATTAAAATAAATCATTTTAAATCATTAAAATCTAATGAAAATAAATGTTAATTACTAAATGATAAATTCCTTTTACTTCAATTTTCTACTTTAATTCTAATTAAAATAAATCAGCAAAATTTGCTGTGTAGGTACTATCTTCCCAGTGTACTGAAAGCCCCACCAGGTCTGGGCAAAGAGTATGAAACAAACTTGGTAGGGATGTACCCCTGGGGTAATGTGATGAGTTAGAGGCCACGGGTGGTGTTGGGATCTCAGAATACGAAGTCAAAGGGGCTTCAGTAGCTCCCTGTTATTCTTGGGTAAAGGCTAAATGTTGTGGCATGGTTCTCAAGATCTTCCAAAATCTGACCCTAATTTTCTAACCTCATTTCTGGGTACTTTTCTCACACTGCACACCAACACTCCAACAACAAACTTTGAAATATTTTTTTTTTGAAACAAAGTTATTTAACAACTTTAGTTAATGCAACTTTGACATAAGAAAATTTCCCATATTGTAGATGAAATTAATTTCCCAAGTTTTTACTCCATCTTTGTAATAGAATTATAAATCTCTGCACTTACTTTTTGGTACCTCCCACTAGAGGGAACAGTTTATTAACCATTCCGTTGATGTGAGGCTTGGCCATGTGTCTTGCTTTGGATAGCGAACTATTAGTTGATGGATGAGTGTGCTCATGTAATTTGGTTTGGTCTCTTGCAAATTCTGCCATCCACCATGAGAAGAACATTTCACAAGTAGCTTCTGGCCCCAGAATGTTGAAGATACATGTTCCACACATGAACTTGATAGTATGCCTGGAGTCTAGCCCGGCTCAGCCAAACCTAGTCAAGAAATGCAGAGTACCCACAAACCCATGGGCAAGAAAACTAATTTTATTATTGTAAGCTACTGAAATTGAGGTTTTATCATGGTATTATATAATTCTAAACCATAGGAATTTTGCCTAATAATATAGGTGGCAGATCCAGCCTTGTCTAAATATAATAATTAAATTCTAATGCAGGCCTTTTTATACTAACAATTCTCAGTGGACACATTGAATATCTCCTGCATGTCTGGTACTTTATTAAATCTAACATCAAGCAATGTGAAAGCAGAAAATGGGTTTTAGAGAAAAGGATTAGACATATTCTGAGATACAACGATGTATTTTTTTCCCACTTGATTATTAACCCCCAAATTCTTTATTTTTAACTCTGATTTTTATACATAGACTCTGATCAAAGATTTACCTTTTAGAAATCAAAGATTTACCTTTTAGAAATCGGCTTGAACACTAACTTGATGCCAAATGTATCTGGGCAGGAGCTGACTTCAGCTTATGGATAATTCATCTTAAGAATTACATTTTCTTTTTTGCCAGCTAATTTTGAAGTTGTTTCTCTTTGGCTCAAAGCAAGAGGGAGAAGCAGTATCTTTTCCCAAGGGAAGATTTGAGATCAGAAAGCTTGGCATTGAGTGATGTTTTGATCAGGGTTTGTGTGCTTCAACAAGTTGCTTATCTGATCGGAACTTGGTGTCCTCATCCATCAAATGGGAACATTAATAAATTTCACTTGGTAGATTAGTTGTGAAAATCAAATGTGATAATGTATATGAAAGCACGTTAAAAAATGCTTGAAAATCATAAAAATCCAGGTATCCCTCATTGCGCTTCGCTTCATTGCACTTCACAGGTGGTGTTTATGTTGTTATTGTTGTTGTTGTTGTTGTTTTTTTTTTTTTTACAAATTAAAGGCAAGACCCACCACCAGCAAAAATATTACGACTCATTTTATTGAGATGTTTGCTTTACTGCTGTGGTCTGGAACCGAACCCACAATATCTTGGAGATATACCTATATTTTATTTTTGGTCAATACATTCTTTCCAGGAGAAAGAAACAACAACAAAAAAAGATTTAACTGATGCCTTGTCTTAAAGTGCTAACTGTATCTGAGGTTAAGTTTCTTCCACTTATAAAAAACTGTTCTTTTTGTCTTGTCTTTCCATTTTGGTTTGATATTTTATCTTAACCTGCCCTGATACTTGATTGCAAGGAGATGAGCTTTCTCCATTTTTTCCCTTTCTATGGTGGGAATTATCTCCTGCTTCAGTAAAAAGTAGTGAGATCACTTATTCAACATGTCTTTTCTTAGTTTGTCAATCTCTAGATTCAGTTGTTTTGTAGCTAGTTCAACAGCATCAACAAAATCTATTATTTCAGTTATCAAATCAAACAGAAAATGATTTAATCACAGGTAACATATTAGAAAAATAACGGTTTGAACTCTATCACTCCTACAGTTCAGTCTTGGCTACTTAGAACCTTCTTCCAAACCTTTCAGGGACTCAGTTTCCTTACTTGTAAGACAGGCTTAATTCTACTTTATGGGATTGTGTGAAGGATTAAATGAAATCCCTAAGTTGACTACTCTTCATTTTGAACTTTGAGCAGAGAAATATTGTAAACACTATAAATTATAGTCTGTAAAATATGGCCTCCTAATTTTTCCTTGGCTTAACTTTGTTTATAGTTCAGAGTATGTTTTGGGAATATTTTTGAAAATGTTGCAACTGGCTTCTTTTCAGAAGTCAGCTTTGAATTTATTCTCTACACAGTGAAGAAGCAGGAAAGTCAGGTAGTGATGACAAAATGCACTTATCTGGCTGTTTAATGTAATCAACCCATAAATCCAAAGAACTCATTTAAGAAAATGCACTGTATTTGAGTCCTGTCTCCTTAGCTGGTGGCAAGTTTCCTTGGCCTTGCTAATCAAGGACAAAAAATAAAATGAAATTTATTCACCGGTGAAAAACTAAATTTTGGGTTAGAAATCTGCCTGTATAATAAATACAACATTCTTGAAGTCACACTTCCGGTGGAAAGAACACAACTCATTTTGTTTACTAACATACACTTTAAAACAGTTTCTTAGTTTTAGAGAGCAAAGCCTAAATACAAAGTATATTTTATTGTTCAAGTTGTCATGAAAAGGCTTCTAAATCTATCATTATAAATCTCAGATTTCATATGAATGAAGGAAATATAACAAAACGCCCACCCTTTTTTTTTTTTTAAACAAATAAGGCACCATACCTAGCACAGTTTCTGGAATCTAACAGATAAGAAATATTCCAGGCCCATGTTATGGTAGCAATTATTCATGCTAAGACTTTTGTGTTCATATTCATCCCTCCTCTTCTCTCCTCTCCCCTCCCTCTTCCCCTGCCCTCTCCCTCCCGTCTCATTAGTCTAGCATCTCCTCCAGGAAGGCCACAGGACTTGCTTATCAGTGTTTCCACAGGACTTAACACATGGCAGGCACAGGGTGTTTGAATTGGGTTTGATGGATGGATGGAAGAATGAACAAAGCTCAAGAGGTTTGAAGCTTTACTGCTTTTCATTGGATTCCCCTGATTTCCTTACATCCTCTGAACTGTCTTGCTAGCATCTGGAAACCATTAAAAACTGAGGAAGAAGGAAAGTTCGAGGAGCCAGAATCAACTGTCTTCCTACACCTCGTAACATTAAAAAAGGCCTTGCAAGCGCAACCATTATCTTCTTCCTGTACCACTCACTCAAGGAAAGTATAAGACAGAGTGGGGTTCCAACTGCTCAGGACAGATACTGGTGATTTCTTCGATGCCCCAGGGGTCATATATGAATTGAACAAGGATCAGAATATAAAACTGCAATCCTTCGGCTTCTCCAAAGCCGTTTTTCCCTCCTTTCCAGTTATTGTCAATCAAAAAAAAAAATGCATTCCAAGGTCATAATAAAATGATTCAGGAATTGTTCATGCCACTGTTCGCTGATTGCTGCAGTCAATCAAGAATACATTTTGTTATTTCAACATGATTTTACTCGGTTTACTCAGCTGCATACCTAACAGTGTCTTTGATTAAACACATGGTGTGGGATTCAGAGAGTATTATCTCATGCACTTCATACACAGATCTCCCCTTTGCAAATGATCCTCTAAGGACCCCACAGAAGCATTTCTTATTTGAAACAAAACATAATCCAGCTTTACAGGAAAAGACACATTTCCATCCTAATTGCTTGCATTGTCCATTTTCCAGTTAGGTTTTTCTTTGTACAGTGCAGTTTTCAGAAGGCGAATGCAGTGCTCTTCTACATATATTTTCAAGGTATTTTTTTGTTCCAGTGACAGTTCATTTGTTATTTTCATGGTAAGCTAGGGAGTGTGGTGTTGATTGCAGCTGTTACCCTCTGTTCTTGCAGTTGGCAGCACAGGTTCACCAGGGATCACCTATCTGTTTACCCTCAAGCCCACAGTTGTAGAAAACTGATTTTATTGTTACAGCTATTCAGCTGCAATTAAGAGGGCACCTGGGAATTTGCAAACTCTTCAGTCCATTAGTTGGTGCAGGTTAGTGACTATGAATAAAGGTTGCTTGTATCCTTTTAATTACTTAAATCAAATTTATCTTCCAACAGGATTGGCTGGATTCTTTCCAAGTTTTATGTGGTTCTAGAATCCCAATGACCTTACCTCGGAGAATGTCCTGGATTTTATTTTGGTGGCTAATGACAACTACAATGTTCAAAAGTTTGCATTTTCTGTATTTATTTTAGAATCATTCAACATTTCATTTTCTTCTATGAACTTTTGATTCCTATTTATAAGATTATGTGCTAGAAAGCATTAATATAATGGGGATAGGATGAAAGTCCTTGATTAGCAGGGTATGTGTCTTTATCAGTTATCTGTTGCTACAGTAATTGTATCTAACAAATGTCCTTAGTGACATAAAATATACATTTACTTAGCTGATCCAGGCAGGACTCACTTTATGTCTATAATCAGCTGGTAGTTGACTAAGACAGCTTTCTTGATACCGGATGGGCTTGCTCAGATATCTCTCAGTATGCTAGCTGCCAGCTGATCTAAGATGGCCTTGGCTGGGGAGACAGGAGCACATCAGCTCTCCGTGTGTCATCTTTCATTCACCAGCAGGCAAACCCAAGAAGGTGCTCATAGCAGTGGGAAAGGACAGGAGCGAGCAAGCTGATTCGCACAAACACTTTTCAGGCCTCTGCTTGCATCATATTTGCTGATATCCTATTGGCTGAAGCAAGTCAAAGCAAGTTGGAGTGGTTGAGCATTGCAAAAGTATGGAGCAAAAGGGTATGGAAATAGGGTGGAGTGAAGAACTGGAACCAGTTCCTGCAGTCAGTCTACTACAGAACCTTCCATCTCAGCCTGTACAAAGCCTGCTTTTACTTTCCATAGATCATGCAAGCTTTCTCGCTTGCCTTCCCCTTGCATATTTGAACAGCTTGCCCCCGTTTTTAATCATGGGCTCATTTTCTTGTTTACTTTGTGCAATATTCTTGTTTTCCTTTTCCTATCTTCCTTTCTCTTCAGTCTTCACCTTTTCCTATTTTCCTCCCCTCAACCCTTCTCCTTTCTTCCAACGGAGAAACTAAAAACAAACCTAATATTCTCATGCACATAGATCATTGTTTGAAAGGAGTACTTTTCTTTTGGTCCCTGGAGCTCTCATTACTGATTAACTCCCTAGAAAAGGAAATGCCAAAACCTCTATTTCTCCAGAAACCTAATGGTGTGGGTGGTTCTGATGTGGGCAGGGAGAGGTAGTCAGACTTAAGTTGCTCTGAAAGGCGGAGTGGTGGTGGTGGTGGGGGAGACAACCTCCATGAACCAAACACAGAAGGAAAACCTAAATAGATTTCCCCAAATTTTGTTGAAGTTTTTTCCAAATTTACCAACTGGAAATTTGAATTGGGCTTTTCTCTTTAATTAAGGGTTTAGAATAGACGTGCATGCAGGTGTTATTTTGGTTGGTAGTATGTGGTGATAATCATTGTTGCCATAGCTACCCGAAAAAATGTTCAACAGAATATCACTTTATGTTGTAACTTCAAATAAAGACTGTACAAGTTCTACGCTTCTCATATAGATTTAATTTAAAGGAAAAAGCCTGCTATATTCAGACTGGAATCTGTTTCTTAATCTGTCCCTGAAAATATGGCTCAGTATTCAAAACAGGTCAATTCAGGGGTAAGTAAATTTCCTTAATAGATTTAAACTGAATTCGGCTCCTTTCACAGACTTCGCTTACATTACATTAATTGGATAACAGCTTAGCAGAGTGAGATATATTAAGGTGATTTATTATGGTAAACATTTAATGAGGTTTCAGGCTTCTGACTGGTTTCAAGGAAAAGAGCCCTGTCTTCATATGAAGCTCATACAACGTGCCAATCCTTGATTCAGAAAAAATCTGTAAAAGTTTCACATAAATAACATATACTTCAACAAGGCTCAAAGGCATTTTCTCAAATTCTGCACTCATTAATCTGCCTTGGGACAGCCTGGGCTGGGTTCCATGTGGTTAACTCAATGTGAAATGGCAATTCCACTTCTCAAAATGTATTATGTTTAAGACAGGGAGGAGTTTGATATGATTCTCCAGTACTATGACCCAAGCCTACTTTTCTGCAAATTAGACTTAGATTTCTTTTCTACCTACTCATTTCAGTAGATCACTTCCCTATCAATGAGACCTTTTGAGCCTAAATTTCCTCATCTGTAAAAGTGAGGCTGTAATACCCACCTCCCAGTGTTGTAGTAAGGACTGAAGGCCGGTGTAGATAAAAGCAATAAGTTTTTAGGTCCCATGCAAATATAAGGTCTTATCTTAAACATAAATGTTCTCATACGCATTGTTAAAACTCAGATTTCCCCCAAAGAACATTGGTCAATGGTACAAATCCTTGCTGAAGGCAGAGTTATTGCACAATAATTAAAGATAGACAGTAAGATCCGATTTGTTTTCCATTTTCGTAGCATGGATTTCAAGACCTTCACAGGTAGATGTAGTCTCTAACAGGATTTAATTTTCACATTTCTAAGCCAGCTCAAAACTCTAGGAACAGAAAGAACTACTTGACTAGGAATCAGGTTGCGGCATCTGAGTTTTCTTTTTTATTTAAAAAATTTAAGGTAAAATTGACATATAATATTATATTAGTTTCAGATACATGGCATAATGAGTTGATATTTGTGTATATAGTAAAATGAGCACCACAAAAAGCCAGATAACGTTCGTCATCATACATAGTTACAAAATATTTTTTCATGTCCCAATAACTTTTAAGATCTACTCTCTTAGCAACTTTCAAATATACAGTACAGTGTTAACTGTAGTCAGCATGCTGAACATTGCATGTGTAGGACTTATTTATTTTATAAATTTGTACCTTCTGTACCTTGTCATTTGTACCTTTTGACCACCTTCATCCACTTTGCCCATTTTCTACTCCCTGCCTCTGGCAACCATGAATATGTTCTCTGTATCAGCTTTTTTTCCCCTATTTTTAGATTCTACATATAAGTGAGTATTTTTTTATCTGACTTATTTCACTTAGCATAATATCCTCAAGGCCCATCTATGTCGTCGTAAATGGCAAGACTTCCTTCTTTTTTATGTCTGGGTAATATTTCTGTGTGTGCATGCATGTGTTGCTTTCATGTCTTGGCTAAAATAATGCTGCAGTGAACATGGGGGTGCATATGTTTTCAAGTTAGTGTTTTTGTTTTCTTTGGATAAATACCCAGAAGTGGAATTGCTGGATCATATGGTAGTTTCTATTTTCAACTTTTTGAGGCACCTCCATACTGTTTTTCATGGTGGCTGCAGCAGTTTACATTCTCACCAGCAGTGCACAAGTGTTCCCTTTTCTTCACACTCTTGCCAACACTTACTTCTTGCCTTTTTGATGACAGCCATTCTGACAGGTGTGAGGTGATATCTCATTGTGGCTTTGGTTCATATTTCCCTGATGATTAGTGATGTCGGGCATCTTTTCATGTATCTGTTGGCCATCTGTATGTCTTCTTTGGAAAAATGTCTATTCAGATCCTCCGCCCATTTTTTAATTGGATTGTTTGTTTCTTTTGCTATTGAATTGTATGAGCTCTTTATATGCTTTTGTAGTTCCTTATCAGATACATAATTTGCAAATATTTTCTCCCATTCAGTAGGTTGTCTTTTCATTTTGTTGATGGTTCCCTTTGCTGTGCAACAGTTTTTTAGTTTGACGTAGTCTTACTTGTTTGTTTATGCTTTTGTAGCCACTGCTTTTGATGTCACATCCAAAAAAAAAAATCACCAAGACTGATGTCAAGGAGATTACCCTGTGTTTTTTGTTTGTTTGTTTAGATTCCACCTATAGGTGAATCGTACAGCATTTGTCTTTCTCTAACTTATTTCACTTTAGCAAAACTTCTAGTAATTTTATGTTTTTAGGTCTTATGTATAAGTCTTTAATTCATTTTGAGTTAGTTTTTGTATATGACATAAGGTAGTGGTCAAGTTTCATTCTTTTGCATGTGGCTATTTTTCCCAGTAGTATATATTATATTAACCATATTATATTATATAAATGACTGTCCTTTCCCCACTGTGTATTCTTGGCATCTTTGTTGAATATGTTGATCATATATGCATGGGTTTATTTCAGGGCTCTCTATTCTAGTCTGTTGACCTGTGTGTCTGTTTTTATGCCAATAGCATACTGTGTTGATTACTATAGTTTTCTTCATACAGGTCTTTCACCTCCTTGTTTAAATTCATTCCTGGATATTTTATTCTTTTTTATATAATTATAAATGGGTCTGTTTTCTTAGTTTCTCTTTCTGATAGTTCATTATTAGTGTATAAAAGTGCAACAGTTGTTTGTATACTGATTTGTATCCTGCAACTTTACCGAATTCATTTATAGTTCTAACAGTTCTTTTTTGGGGAGGTAGAGTCTTTAGATTTTTTTCTATAAAATTGTTTCATCTGTAAATAGTGACAGTTTTACTTCTTCCTTTTCAGTTTGGATGCCTTGGGGGGCAGTTAAATGAGGGACTGGACAGTGTTTCTACCTTTCTTTTGAAATTATAACATCTTTTCTGTTCACTTAATTTTTCACACCAACCTTGAAAAGGGCTGTGTGGCATATATTTATTTACATTGTAATTAAAGTGAGCTCAAAGTAATTTTGATTTGAGAGGTTCTTAGAATTTTTGACATCCCTTGAGATAGATTCAAGGCATTGCCAAAACAGGAATTGAGGTCATCTGTCTGGAGACTGCAGTAAGACTCGCTGGTTACTGACCAGTGGGGTTCAGAGTGATTGTCTGTGTCTACTAATGAATGACTGGAATGTTCGTGCTGCCACATCCTAGTTCCTGTTCAAGTGGAACAGAGCTGGTCCAACAGATGCACACAGATGGTTATATTACTCCCTGGGGAAAAGGATTTCAGCTCCTAGGTGTCTGGTAGAAAAATCTCTTCATCGTTTGACATGGCTTTATTTATAATTATATTATTATTAAGTAGTAGTAGTATGTTAAATCAGAAAACCTCCTTGTGTAATTGCAAATGAGATTCATGAAAGGGTTACAGAAATAGATGCATTTCTAATTTCTATTTTGATGTCAAGGTGATCTAGCATAGCTTGAGAGATTTGAAAAGGCATCTGTACCCTGCAAATATACTTCATGTAATGTTCAAGGTAGATAGTACAGAGCTGCATTGTTCAATATGGTAGTCACTATGAGCATATGGCTATTTAAATTTAAAATCACTTCCTCAGTCACACTAGCCATATTTTAAGTACTCAGCAGCCACATGTGGCCAATGGCTACCGGTTTGAATAAAGCAGAAAGAAAATATTTCTGCCATTGCAGAAAGTTCTGCTGGATAGTGCTTGGATAGAGAAAGGTGGGAATACTTTTCCTCATTAAACAAGATGTGAGTTATCCTAGCAAAAATGTCAAGAGCCTTTAGTATTTTATGTCCTTAGAGAGAAATATAAAATACTCCATTTACTTGCTTCAAAATTAAGAATATGTGTCATAAAACTTTATTGAATAGCTACAACAAATTTTAAAATCTGAAAATAGTTTTCCATTATAATAATGTGTAGAGGGAGAGAAATTGGAGACCGTAAGGGAGGGACAGAGGCAAACTTGGTCATCTAGGCGCGCACATATACACACACTGGGACAGATGGGGAAGGAGAAGGATCCATCAACATGAAGGCCCTGAAACAAAGGGGAAAAGAAAGGTGGAGGTGGGGGCTGCAGGTGGGGGTGGGGAGGGTGAGAAACAGGAATCAAAGGAGAAGACACAGAAGATTTCACCAGCTCTCAGGTGAGTGTGCTCTGGAGGTCAGATCACAGCTCAGTGGTGCTGAGAGTTGGTACCTTTTATCTTCCGCCCTTTCACTTACCTGTTGATGAGACTCTGCTCCCAGCATTTGAAATTCTCTCAAGCGGGCTCCTTGGTGCAGATGTTTTCAACCTGGATTTGTTCAGCCCTAGAGAAATTGTTCTCAGCCCGTAGTTCCCAGGACAGCAGAATTGGTAGCACTGAGAACTTGTTAGAGATGCAAATTTTCCGGCTCCACCCACTCAATGAATGGGAAACTCTGGAGGTGGGTCCCAGCCCTCTGTTCCAGGAAGCCCGCCGGGGATTCTCATGCACATTCATGCTCGTGTGAGAACCACTGTTGCTGAGTTACAGATGAGAATAGAAGGGTCTGTAATCTCCGTGATTTTTTTTTGGTGGGGGAAGAGGATTCCTAGCTTTCATCAAGTTCTCAAAAAAATCTGTGATCCTGCTACCCCATAGAAGCTAAAAACATCCTCTTATGTTCTCTCTTATGATGAGCAGAACTCTGTGACAAAATAAAATTTATTCTTTTGTGCTCTATGCTTTAGCCACAGTGATAGCCCATTACCTGAGAGGTCAGAAGAAGCTGAGCTGAGAACCAATTCAAGTTGGGGTTTTACCTATTTCCCTCCTCTTTGAGAATTTAACCTGATTTCCAGTCTCTAAAAACCAATTTTAGAGCCTGGTGATAAGAGGTTTTAGAGTCAAGGCAGACAGGTTCCTGATTCAGGGATTAGAATAGGAAAGCCCTTCAAAGTAGCAAAGGTCTTCCTTTGCCTCAGTATCCTACCTCAAGGACACGCAGAAGCATTCAAATAATCTAAATGAGCAATCCAGACTTCCCCACCTGGCATATTGTGTTACTTGCCTTGGGTGGATGGGGATTCTCTGGGTGTAATTAGTTAACATCTCTTAAGCAAGGCCATTTATTAAGTACTGCACCCTGTGGGACCTTAATACTCTGTAATTGATGATGAGAGCAGAGGCAGCATCCTTTCCAGTTGGTGCAGTCTCAGGGCAAGCCTGGTGTTCTTTTGATTCCATTGGGGTTTGAAGCTTGTGGAAGTTTTTGTGCTTGAGGATATAATGCCTAATAGTGATTTCTCAGAGTTTTCAATTTAGAGGGCGATTGGGTACACTCTGGTAGTTCAAGCAGCTGTTGTAATGGTGGCTTATCCAGTTCAACATTAATCCCAGCCCTGTGGGACTCCAGATCTTCAAAGGAGTACTTAAGCAGTATGTAGGGTATTAGAATTGGCTAAATGTAAGGACTGCTTTCTGCATGTGACCAAATATAGACAGATATTACCAAGCAGAAATGATGTCATTTAAAATTTTTTTTTGTAATTCATCTGACGTTGTAATAGCTGACATGCATCTCGAACCATTCTAATAGGTAATATTTATTGATTATTCAGTGTGCCAAGTTTTGTGCTCAGTAGTATACATTTTCTTAGTAAATCCTCACCCTAAACCTCTGAATTAGGTGCACTGTTAATCTCAGTTTGTTGATGACCATGCTGAGTTTAAAGAAGTTCAGTGAATTTGTCAGTATAGGCCAGAAAGTAATACATCTGTGATTTTAAAGTTCCTTTCTTGTTCACATGAAGTCCCACGTAGGTTAGTGGGGATGTGGGGAATGAGGTAAGTGGACTTCTGCTGGATTCCTCTTCAGGATTCCTTGCCTCTTGTCTCCACCCTCCTCTGGGTCTTCAGAGTCCAGTCCACTCTTCATAGAGGCAGATGGTGAAAGAACATGGAGAATTGCACTTGGAAGATTTTTATGGGCTGGGCCTGGAATGGCACACATCTCTTTATTCTGGAACTCGGTCACAGGGCTACGTGGGACTGTGAAGGATGCTGAGGAATGTAGTCCAGATGTGGGGCTTGGGAAGAATTGGACAGTGAGTCTTCTGTTGAGCACTAGTAGCTTGTAAGCAGCAGAGCTGGGGCCCAAACTCGGTTATCTAACTCGAAAACCTTCTTCATTGTGGAGGCAAAACTGCCATTTTGTCCTGCCTCACTTATAAATTAACGTGCGCATCATGTTTTGCAGTTAGGGGGAAAATCACTTTGTACCTTGCAACAAACCGAAAATAGTAATAAGATCACCTGAACCTCAAGGAATGGCATCTTGCACATTTCCTATACGACTGGACTCATCTGGCCAAAATAACTTTAGCCATGCTGATGTCTGAAGAAATGGCATAGTTTGTGGATTTGATAATCGTATGAGAAAGTTGCTTTTTCCTACTATAAACAGACAAATGGCAATCTTTTGTTACACACACGCATGCACGCATTGTCAACCCATTCCTTCTGAAGTCTGATTCCCTTGTATTCTATTGCAAGTCAGCTTATTTTCTAAATGCTTTTGTCTTTCAGGTGTTTTTGGCATCACGTCACTTCTCACTCTCATACTTCTCTTGATAAATTTTGCGAGTATTTCATGTAATAGTTGTGTTTATAAAAAGCTCAGTGTAAAACTAATTATTTTCAAGTTGAGTCAGTTGGTTATACAGTAGAGGAGCCTGCTGTTTGAAGCAAAGCTCTTCATATTTTCCTTGGCCAAGTAACTGGCACCAGCACTTTAATCAAGTGTTCCTACACTTGATTAATCAATAGTTGCTACACAATTTGTGTATCACTATGAATAGCAGGGATTTCAAATTCAGATACCTTCATGGGTCATCCATTTACAAATATGTAAAGCAGCTACATAGGGGGCAATAGGGAGTGGTAGGGACTGTGGGTAACTGGCAAATACCTGCCCCACCTAAAGATGTACCAAGTCTAAATGATTAAAATCACTCTTTCTATGAGGAGAAAATGTGCATATGGGCTGTATTGAGCCAATACTCATATATGTAATGTAGCATGAAGTAATTTTAATCCATTTTGTAAGGCCAAAATACATGTCCGATAAGACATAATAACCTAAACTATCTATAAAATGAACATATTACTGTTGAAAAAAACTTCTACCTAGGGATTTGCCATTCTATAATATCTAGATTATGATGACTCTCTGTACTTTCTTCTTCAAAAAGCATCCCCTTTTCCCAGTACTTTTTTTTGGAAGAAATATTTAAGGCATTTAAAACATGGGACTTGGAATAAGACCCATCACTATAATCCTTATTTTTTTTTAAATCAAGAAATAATCTATTCTCATAATACTTCCCTGCATGTTGAGTGGAATAGTCAGTCTTCTGTGATGGGAGCATAATTGAACCACATGTAATTGCCAAGATTCAAATACTTTTTTTTTTTTTACTTATAAAACCAGCAATTTTATGTGGTTTATGTAGTGATGATTCCAAGTATTCACGGAAAACTTTGAAAATACACATTTTTCTCTCTGCCCAGGAGTTACTGGCTTAGGATTTACTAGCCTAAATTTAAGAAAGAAACTGGATTTTTAGCAAATACATCTACAAGTTGGAAAGAAAGGACATATTGCTGTCATCTTCTGCGAGGTTTTGTCAGTTGCAGAAATGACTCGATCAGAGTTGAGAACCAGGTCACTCTGGCCTGGGTACACAGCACAAGTAATTGATTTGGCAAATGTCATTTTCATTATCCCAACGGTAGAGGCTAGGCAGCCTCACTTTGCCTTTAATTGGGAAAGTTTGCAGTGCCCTTTATCATTTCATTGCAGGGTCATGAAAACTTGCCTCTTAGTGGCAGAACATTTTTTGAGAGTTAGAGGGCACAAACTGCTCTCCGGTAGGTAAGTCCATCATCACCTCAATAATTTTTAATTAATGGAGAGGTAGAGATAATGGTGTAACACAATGTAATCATAGTGTTGGATCATCTCTAGTGCAGAGAGTAGAACATTAAATGAAAAAAAAATATTCAAGAGCTGACAGGCTCCGTTACCTTCATTGGAATTCTGTGGATAGGACAAACATAAAATAATACCAATTGGAATAAATTAATAGCTTCAACAGTACCCACCTTAAAACATGTGTGATTCCGAATTCTGGAGAACATGAACCCCCCTTGGGGAGCTCTTGGCTGCTATCACTGAGCTATGTTGAGAGGACATAAATTTGAGTGGGTGGTAGAACATGTCACCTGCTCTAGAAAACATTAAAACAGAGTGTATGTACATATACGTACGCCATGACTTCAGAGGTCTAAGTAGATATCAGTCAGGTCTACTTGACCTTTTGGCAAAACCAGTAGGGCGACCAAAGCAGAGACCCCCTAGAATTCTGAATCTGTTTTTTCCTGAAAACTCAGATTTGGAGAAAAAGCCATTAGCGTGTTGCTGGTCATGGATCTCTATAGGAAGAATTAAAAGTATAACATATGCTTTCAGTTGGATATTCCCAACTGAAATGCAGGGCTGTTCTCACACAAGGTTGACCAGGCCCAAATGACTTCCATGACAGATAAGAAATGGTTTACACAGGAATTGGCTAAATCTGTCCCCACAGAGGTTTGTGTGTTTCAGAAAAGTGCCAGATAACATGGAAATAGCAGAGCATCGGAGCCATCTGTGTCTCATTTCCACCCCCAAGTGACATTGGCTCCAGAAGAGCAAGAGTGGATGTGGTTTATTGAGGCAGCCACGTACCTTCAGAGTGCATGCTATTGAATGGCAGTGGTCACTCAATAATTTGGTGCCTCCAGACAGATGGGAAGACAAGGAAATCAGCTCAATGGACAGAGATAGGGGTTATAACCCTGTTCTGTGAAGAAGCTAGTTAAGAGGAAATCATAACACCGTGATCTACAAATATCTGGACTGTTACAACAGGTTTGATAGAATGACTGGAACCTGGAAAACCCAGGGATGAATTATTAGGAGAAGCTCTTACTGGGGCAAGGACTGTGGAAAAAACCATGGCTAGCTAACTAGCATGCCGAGCATATAGCACGTTACCGTACTCCAAACTAGGGCCATCACTACGGCTCCCAGGAATGCTCATGCATTTTTCCTGACCTGACAGGTCAGTAAGTGTCAGGAGAGAGAGGATATCATGATGTGGCTCTGGGTTTAGGATCACACGTTTCTAATATTGAAAAATGAACAGGCGCGTGATTGGAATACGTCCTGCATGCCAATAGTCACGACCCAATGTAAAGTATCAGTATGAACATATATTGGCTTGAAAGGGACAGGACTGGCAGGCAAATTACACAGGTTGTGTGGTTAGCAGTAGAGCGTAACCACAGTGGACATCTTGTCCTGATGAGAAGCTCCAGCTCATATGCAGCTGTGGAAACTGCGCATCCCATTATCGACTGTACTCCTATTCTCTTTGCATTCGCTTTGTCCAGCAGTGACCTCCGTACTTTTCCCTCTGCCCTGCTCTCTGACCCGGGGAGGCTGACCTCTTTGAGCTGTACCACCCAGCCTCCCTTGCTGGCTGCCTTCTGCCAAAGCGGGGGCCTCCGCAGGAGATTGGAGGGTGGGAAAAGAAAGTAATCTTCTCGAGCTCATTTGCTTATTTGACATCTGCAAAAAACGCACTTGCATTTCTAGGTCTCATGCGTAGTGAAAGTGTTCATTTGTTGACAGCGGCGCAGGCAGTATCGCTCTGACTGCTTTTTCCTAATGGCATCCATGGCGTACTGTGATATTACCACAGAAACACTCTTAAGCGAGATACATTTGGAAACCCTGTGGCTTTTCATATCTACAAGGGCACATGCATACTACCCCTCAGAGTTTTAATATTTGCCTGGGTATAGTTAACAAGTATCGAGACTGGTGGTGCATGGCTTACAGCTGAGACAATTTTAACATTCATTAATTCAACAAGGATTCATGGAGGTCTTTCTATGGGCAAGACACTATGCTAAGCACTGAGAGCGGGAACATAAAAGAGATAAGACAAGTCTTGCCCTCACAGAAATGACAATCCATTAAGATAGAGATAGGGGATTGGATGTAGGAAGAGGACACAGTCCACAACCACTACATGAAGTACGTGTATAGCACTCTTGTGTGTCGTATGATTAGAATAAAAGAAGTTGTAGTTTCTCTGGGTCTTGAAAGTGGGGTAGGAGTCTAAAACAGTGTAGATTGCTGTAGGGGAGAGAACACTCAAGACAGGCGATATGGGGAGGGGCAGTTCGGAAGGAAAAGTAAGCAGTGTGTTTGATGTGACCAAAAGTTAAGAACTTTAGGTCTTGAAATTTAGATCAACTACAAAAACGTGTACAAACACATAATCATCTCAACCATGTAAACATATCTAGACAAAGAGTGGAAGAAGAGGCCGAAATGTTAACAGGAGTTATTTTTTTTTTTTTATGCGGAGAGATTTTGAGTATGTGTTTTATATTCTTTTTACTTTCTGATCTGATTTGAACTTCAGTTTGATGTGACTATTAAGTGGAATAATGATAGTAGATAGGGGCATTTAGGGAAGAGTTAAATTCAACTTTGATAAATTGTCTCATATTTTTTTTCTATTAAAATTGGAGCTATATCATTGTTGACGCTTTTTTAAAGAAAGGAGTTATCTAAGATGGCATCGTACTAAGCCTAGATCGAGTTCCCTATTGGAGTATTCATATGAGTTTCTAAAACACTGGCTTCTGATGGCTTTTGGATGATATTTTGCACACCTCTTGTGAATCTCCCCCATCCTCTTAGCTCACCTTTTCTTCAGCCATTGCTGTGGCAACCAGCGTTCGGCACATGTGACCCTACAGCAAGTGAATCTGTACAGCTAGGAAGTTCAGGGGATTTAATCCCTAGGGCGCCCTTGACAATAGGGGAAGAAGCCAGTGAGTAAATACTGCTCTCTTCCATTTCCCATACAGACTAGTTTGAAATGTGTTCTGCATAGCTCCTCAGTGGATCCCAGTGGGATTAAGCTCAGTTGCCCACTGGCACAACCGGCTGGGCACTATTTCACTATTCTCAGTCCCCCTTTCCTGCCGCTTGGGCTCACGGTAGGTTCAAATACGGTGTTTAAGAACCTAATTGAATGTGATTTCTGAATTTCATGTACAAGCTATTCCTGTGGGAAAGCCATGCTATCTGACTTTGATATCACAGTCTGCTGTGGGAAAGCTGCCTTGACTTTAGAGAAGAGTTTTAGCTAAATATAATATAGTGTTAAATTTTAAATTTATCTTTCTCGAAAGGATGAATGTTTCAAAGTGGTAAAAAAAAAAAAGTACTCTATTCTTTCTGAGGGGCACTATAAGGAAACATCCCCCTCTTTGTTAAAACAATCCAGGACTCCAAGGTTTAGCTCTGGAAGGTGAGTCTCCCTGGTATGGCTGTGGCCTTAGTTCACCTGAATTTCACCTTCTTTTTGGGTTCTTTGGTTTGGCTTCCTGTTCACACTAGTACACTGATGCTATACATGCATGCCACTTCCCTCTTAACCTCTCTGGCCCAAGCAGTGATTGGCTGGAATTTACACATAAATTCTATACTACAGAATGGTCGGGACGTACTATAGATACAGAGAATGCGAAGAGTCTGACTTACTGAAGGCTCTGATCCTGTCACAGTTCACCTTCTCTTGCAGGCTTTCAGACCCCCTCCCATTCCACATAGGGCCCAGGGACCTAACTCCCTTTCCCTTTAATCCCTTGGCTCTTTGTCCTTCTACCTCTGCACCACGTCCCTTCCATACTGAGGATGGGGCCCAGTTACTGACTGTAGTGGACGTTGTGCTTAACACATATCCTCCCTTCAGGGTGGAGGCCGTCATTCCTTAGCTCGTTGGGGTGTTGGTTACTGGCGGTCCTCATCTTACTTCCTCTCTTGGCGTTGTCCTTGGCTGAAGAGCACCGCCTCACCCAGGGTTATATCCTTTCCCTAGGGGTAGCCTTCATCCAGTGATTTAGAGTTTGATGTTAGGTACAAAAGTGTGGGCCCCTTACCGTGATCCTAGATAATTCTAGAATTATCAGCTCAACGTTACCCTCATGGGGTCAGCTGAGGCTTCTGTTAGAACAGCAGCAGCTCAACATCTCCCTCTGCCCAACCGACTTCTTTGATGCTCTCACTGGTGGTGTTTCTTAGAGCACTTCCCAGTGAAAGTCCCATACAAATCTTTGTCTCAGTCTTGTTTCCAAGGGAACCTGACCTAAGACATATACTCCATAACTTTTCTCCAAATAATAGATAATATTCAGCCTCCAGATGGGTATGAGTTTATATAACTTCCATATTTTATAGAATAGGAAACTGAAATTTAAAGAGATTGCCAAGGTTGTGGAACTGGTAAACAACAGAACCAGATGTCTCAAACCAAATCCCATGTTCTTATTTACCGTTACATGTTGCTTGCAGACTTTTACCAAAAACGTGTGCTTTTTCCCAAACGTAAAACATAATAAAATATACACACACATACTTATCAGCCAGATTTCATAGATGTTATTATTTTGCCATCCGTGTTTCAAATCTTTTTTTAAAGAAATAAAACATTACTGATAGTTAAATCCTTCTCCCCAACCCTTTCCCCCGCATCCTTTCTTGCCTTTTTTTAAAAAAAGGAACCTGAGTCAAATGACATGTACAAATAAATTAAAATTATATTCTTACTAAAGATTTTATTGCTGAGTTGACTCACTGACTAGAAACAAAAAATGTATATAGCCATATTTTTAAATTTGAATAAATGCATCTACCTTAATAAATCTTGTATATTCAGCCCAACTCAAGAATGTTTTGCCAAATACTTCTCTTTACTCTCAAGTTTCAATACTACAGTTATTTTTAGGGAAATTAATCCCCATGTGTTTCTAATTAATATATACTTTACTATTTATCAGAATGTTGTTTCGTATAGGCAATTGACATCTGAAAAAGCTTTTCCAGCTCTTATCCTTAGGTTGAAGAGGTGGAATATGTCAGCAAGAAATAAAATTGAGCACTGAATACTTTATTTGAATCATAAACTTAAATATTACAGGGTTCTAACTCATTCTCAACTTGGGAAAACATGTTCTTGTACTCCTTGCTCATTCATTGCCTTTTCCCTTATTTTTCTCCTTCCTCATGATTATACAATTAAGAATTTGAATGTGGGATACAGCTCAGGGCTCTTAGTAGCTTTAGGCTTAAGGTGGTCCAATGTTGCCTTTGACTGCAGTAATCACTGGAGACATCAGGAACTTCAGGATGAAAGCTCTTTTATCCCGAAAAGGCAGGTGAGGTTTGATGGTATGTAGCACAAAATGAAGTAACATTTGTGTTTTATGTCCCACATGACCATGTCAGGGATTGACAGAGGATCCAAGGGCTATACAAGTTAGATCGTGTGCTAGGATAGAATCAGCAAGAACGATGTCCTGGAATAATGCCTCCTACCCCCACCCCTGAGGTGCTGATGCTGTCCATCTTACCCAGGACTGGGACAGTTGAGCCAAAGGTGACAATAGGATATCGATCACGGAGAATCTTGTGGAAGGGACTTCCCCAAATTAGAGAGTAGAAGAAATGCTTTTGTTATTCTAATGTGCAACCTAAGTTGGGTACCAGAAAACTGGTAGAATGTTGGAATCGTGTAGAAGTTTAGAAATCTGCACCAAAGTGTCAAGAAACGAGATGTGCTTGCTTTGCATTGCCTGTGCTAAGAAGGATATCAGTGTTATAGCAAAGAAGCTCCACGTTAACTATATGAATTGTTGATCATAAAACAAGGATATAAACATTGTACATCCTAGTGTGTGTGTGTGTGTGTGTGTGTGTGTGTGCACGTGCGTGCGCGTGTGTGCGCAGTTTACTGTGTTTCAGGTATTCTTTAAGAAATTCGTTGGGGATTTTAGGTTGAGATGTAACATGGTACATACTTTCTCATTTAAAACAACGGGAAACCCCTAGAATGGATAACAGGAAACTCAAATGGATTGCTGCTGTTAAGAGGCAGATGCCTGGGTTTCTTTAAGGTCAGAAATGTCCCAGTTAATTTCTTGGCCTGTTCTGTCCTGTCAGTGGAGGTAGCTGGGGCATGTAGGATGCCCTTTAACTCCAGAGAAGTGATGGAACTTGAGGAGGGTGCACTTGCCCACTGAAAAGCGAGGTTGCGTACTATGCTTGGCCTGTGCTGTGAACATAGCAGATGCTGGTGGCAGCAGGCCTGATCCACTTGTAAAATGAGGGATGTGATCTAGAGCACCTCTGATTTTCAAAGTGCAAAAGGTTCCTAGGGGCTATCTGGGGTGGGATAGTGGGATTGCTATGGCTTTGTCTGCTCCCCCTTTTGTTTGTAAGGGAATCCTGTGAGAGGTTAGATGGAGCAGGAAGGAAGCCAATAAAAGGTACATTATCCCAAGATATTGCTATAGGAACCTTGGATTCAGTTCCTCTGGGAGGCCTCCGATAGCCTCTATGGAACACACCTCATACTTGGCCTACTGAAGGGTGAAGGGTGAGGAAGATGGCGTTGCTAGATGCCTACCATCCCTCACTGGTGGAGAGTGGCTCCTGGGGCATTAGCCATCCAGCATTTCCAGCCTGCCCCATGCATGGACCAAACATGCTGCTGAGGGTGGAAAATGCTGCCCAACAAAGAGATGCAGGAAGCTGTCGTGTGCGTGGAAACCATCTGAGGGACCTGCAGGGAGGCTGCGAAGATGTAGATGGGCACCACCAGCGTCTGCTCTGCTCCACTTCCCCATTTCAATAACAAGGGCTTGCTTTACTTACTTGATACTTTGGTGTCCTGTGTACATTTTTAAAATAAGTGCTCCAGAACTTTAAAAAAATTGAAAAATCGCTTTTAATTTGGTAAACTTTGGCAGAAAATTGGCAAAAATATGCAGAGGCTAAATTTATTTTCTCAGGTCACCATTAGTTGGAAACATACTTATTTTCGAAAGAAACTAATCAGCTTGGTTTTAGTTGGTTTGAAAATAATAACAGTAATCATGATTTATTTTCAAATGTTAAATGCTTAGTATAATGCCTAGACTTTTTTTTCCATCACAGATTTTAAATCGATAAATATAATTTGAGACTAATATCTCAGGTTTTGATTCCTTTATTATACTAAATGATCATGATGTGACTGAATATGGTAAAATTATCGAATCGATGAATTATAAAACTGTACATGGAAATGATTAACAGAGGTGTCCTTCTAAATTTTGTTTGATTATCATGAAGCATGAGGATCAACAGTTAGAAATTTGGTTCAGAAAGTTCATAAATGGTTTTGGCTTAGAGATAAATTGGGAAGATTTATGGTATATAAATTGTCAAAGTGTTTTTCCAATTCCTTCCATCTCTCCAACGCTTTTCTTTACTTCATTAATAATTTTAGCAATCGTTTTGCAATCGATAGTAAATAATGGACTTCATTTAGAGCCCTTCATGGCTGAAGAGAGGGAAAGGCTAAGAAAAAACATGTGATAAACTTTTAATAGCAGAATTTCTCAGCTTTTCCAAATGTCGCCTTCTAATTTACTTTCTAGTATTTTGTTTTGAGTTGCCATTTGGAACCTGGAACAGAATAGCAAGGATAGATAATGCCTGGAATGACCAACTCTGATAAGAAATCCACCACAAGTGTCCTATTACTTTTACATGAATGGTCACCACCACCTGGTTCAACGAGAACCTATAAATGCACAATATATTCATTACACGCTCAATTGCCTCCTCTTATCTGTCCTTGTTCTCCAACCATAAAGGCCAAAAATAATAAGATAAAAGAGACAAATTAGAAGATTGATTTTTTTTTTCTCTTACAAGGGAAGGATATTTCATTACTATTGGCCACATTTTTTTTTTTTTATAAATGTTAAAAAAATCTATTCCAGGAGATACTGAAACAAGTACTTGGTGACAGAGGTCTTGAATACAATAAATTATGTTTGCTTGGATCTTTTTTTTTCTTTTTTTTGCAACTAGTTGGTATGACTAGATGGTTGCAAAGTTTTCTATTTTGGCTAAGAAAATTTATACAACTAGATTAACAAATTCATTACCCCATGATCGTGTTTGTCTTAAGGAGAGACTGGCTATAATATTTATCTTGTATGTAGAGCTATATAATCAGCATATTTATCAATATTTAAGAAACCAAGTTTTATTTAAGGCATCATTATCATGATTTACTTTGAGATTTGAGACTTCTCTTTATAGATGCGTAAGCAAAGGTAATTCTTATTGTGATACTATCGGCCCCTTGCAGGTTAGTCTTGGTGTCCATGTATTGATTTAGGGATAGAATCATCATGGTCTTGGAGCACCAACATAAGAACAATTTGAGGGGAATTCTTTTTTTTTTTTCTTCTCTTCATTAGATCTTTCTGATGGGATTATGTATTATATCTTGGATATAAGCACTTTCTGTTGGGCTGATTTCAATGTGAAGGGAAAGTCTTTTTAAAGGAATGCTAAAAGAACACATGGATAATAGAAGTGATGAAAGCCAAATACTAAAAATATCTGCAAGTCTACTCATGTAGTAGTAAAAATGTTTCGTTTTGAGTTATTACTTTAAGGGGCCTACTGAGGTCTTAAGCAAGTGCGTTTGTAGGGCTGGGCTTCCAGATGAGAAGGCCAGGGAGGAGGGTGAGGTGACACTTTGAATGTTCCTAGTCTGGGAGCCACTAGCAGAGAGTCCTTAGGGGAGTGGACTTGAATCAGGTTCAGACAGGACCCTCTGCCTTCTCTGCCACATGGCCACTCTAGGCTCACAGAGTTAACCCCTTGACACTGGGTTTCCACAAAGAGATTTCCTTTCTGTTGCTACTTGATGTGTTTTCAGCACTCAGCAGGCGAGTCAGTATTGGCCAGGCCTTTGATCTCCTCATGGCCAGTGCCAGTTGGAACAGAGTACTGTGGATACAACCGGGTTGTTCTCAGAATCACATAGCCCTGCCTGTATCTGTCCCTCTGATGGGAAGGGGCTATGAGATAAATGAGGAGCCTGGAAACTAAGCACTTTGGCCTTGATGGCTGCTGGTAGGGTTACCTGATTAAAAAACAAAACAAAACAGTTAAATTTCAATTTCAGATAAACGACAAATAATTGTTCCAAATATTGAATGGGGCATACCTATGCTTAAAAGTATTTATTGTTTATCTGAAATTCAGATTTAACCAGGAGTGCTGTATTTTTCTTTGCTAAACCTGGCAATATGCTGAGAAGATCTCGATAGGAGCCTATGGTCAACAGAGAATCACCCTGGGCCTGCAGTAACCAACAACTGGCCAAGGACCACGGACAAAGCCCTACTGAAGCAGAAAGAGCAATGACAGTGATAGATATCATCATGATGGATGAAGTTTCCTCTCCTTTCCTGGCTCCACTTTAGCCTCAGTGGACCCCAAAATTGACCATGTGAATAGGGATTCTGAACCAGATTTAATTTGATTTCAGAAAATGATTTGGCATTCTTGCACATATGTGTCATGAAGCAAATTATTATTGACTCAATTTCTTACTAGATAAAATAGGAGTAATAAACATTACCTACTTTATAGGCTTGTCTCAAGAACTGAGATAATATAGTTGAAACCATTAGCACAATGCCTATTCCTTAAGACTTAAGGGTTCAAATTTGTCTATCATCATCATCCTCATTATCATCATCACGAAAGAAATCTAAAGAAATTTCAGGATATCCTTAGAGCTATTCCTAGATCAGCAACTTTTAAAATCATGAGCTCTATTGAGCAGTTTTCTCTAGCTTCAGCCTTTTCTAAATCTCAGTTTTTGGCCCTTTCAAGCTTTGCCCTGTGCCTTGGTAGATTAGAAATTGGCATACTTTGCTACAAGGAGGAATGCATCCTTGGCTCCAGTGTTAGACAGATGTAAACCCCTCCAGTATTTCCTTTCAAAATATGGTGGTATCTGCCAAGAATTCAAAGGGAAAATTTCTGTGTAAGGTTTTTCTAAATATTCTGAAACAAAAGTTTCTCTACTGCCTCTGGGAGAACTCAGGTGGATACAATTGAGGGTTGAATTATTGTTAAAATCATCAACCACAGGGAGTTTGCTTTATGATGGTGTCTCAAAGGTTGATTTGTAATACAGTTTAAGTTGTAATGTTCAGAGATAATCATAGATAAATGTTAAGACGATGGAAATATACCATCTAAATATTGCTTTGAGAAAAACTTCTTAATTTTTAACCAACTTCTTCAGGCTCTCCATTGCTGAAAATGTTATCCTTGCTAACATAAACCAGAAGTAACTGAAGTTTTAAAAACTTATTTTGAAATAGTTTTAGATTTACAGAAGAGTTGCAAAGATAGTACAAGGAATTTCCATATACCGTTTACACAGCTTGTGAAGCTGTTTTTACCCTTTAGTTATTCTTTTTACTAGAATTTCCCTGGGCGCTGATCACAATAAATTAGGCACACTCATGTCAAAGAGACTTCTTTAGAAGGAAACTCAAGAATGTCAACAAGCATATTTTCTACAAAGCAGTGGAACTCGAACTTTTTTCTATTTTTACTTTCCAACAAACTAAGAAAAGAACTGGAAGAAAAAGGAAGTGTTTACTGTTGAACCTGACCAAAATGCAAGTGGTGCCCTTTGCCAGTAACGGAAAGGGAAAATCTTCAGTGTGTTGACAATCTAGGATGGACCATAAGGCACTGCAAATCTGAATTCTCTGCTTGATACGCTTAAGTATTTTTAATGAGGAATGGCTATTTTAAAAACAAAGCAGATTGGTATCAACTGATAAGTTAGGAAAACAACTGATAAAATTTGCTGAACTGCCTCTTAATTTTGTATCCCATCCTGTGGGTAAGCCAAGAGTCTCAGTCATAATCGCCAAATAGCATTTCTCTAACTCTGGTCCCCACCCAGAATGGAATCTAGCTCTCAAATTCAGCCCAAATGATTCTGAAAGCGTTCGGAATATGTCTCGTATGTGTGTGCCAAGTGCAAACCCATTGACTCTTCTATCCCATCTGCCATTTTCTTCTTCCTCTCTTGTTTATGGTGACTGCTGAAAATGTCGAAAGCTATTGCTGACAAGGCTCATTGAAGGCTCTGCAACTTCTGGTGCCCGCAAAGAGGTCACACACTCTCCTGGTTTTGGCTGGTGTCTGCCTCAAGGGTGGTCATGATAGTTGTCAAAGTGCTGTCATCTGTACTAAGGGCATTAGCCTCTGTTGCTGCCAAGATTAATGACATCAAAACAGCCAACTGCCTGCCCTGCAGCTCTTTTAGTATTTCCCTCTTTCTATAAACAATCTTCCCTCTAACATGGGATGTGAGTGTAGGGGTGCAGGTACACAGAGAATAATTTGAATTGATAGACAGTACTCATCTCTTTACCTATTGTTTTGGAACTCTTCAGTTCCTCTTAAAACATATTCCCCGTTGTATTTCCACCCAAGTTCCTCTTGTGTGTCCAAACTCAAGTTAAAACTGGGCCGTAGTTTCAAAGAAGCAATTTCGTTGTCTAATTATCTCTTTCAATTTCTCCGAATATGTATTTTCCCCTACCAAGTAAGGGTCTCAAACTCAAATGACTATAGGGGCCATTTACCTAATAACTTAAATGAATGAAACAGATCAGACGAAGACAGTGGCAAATTGGAGAGAGCATGTCCTGTATAAAGAGGCCAACAGTTGCTTTTCAGTTCCAGCTGATGGCTACCAAGCATGATTGCTGAGGAAATATTGCCAGATTTTCCGATTTTTCAAAAGCTAGAGATCTAGATGTTTAGAATTAAATCTTCTGTTTCTTTAATGTCATCAACTAATTTATAATTAACATTTTTAATGATCACTATGTAAATAAACAAAGCTTATTTATTTGCTGCATTGGGCCCATGACCCTCTCGTTCGCCTGTTATAGTGCCTTATTTCATATCAGTGAGAGTAGGGAAACGAGAAGATGATATCATATTAGCCAAATGCTTAGGTCATCAGCATCATTAATTCTTTAAGCTCACCTGAGGCAAAGGGCATTACAATGACAAACAAGTGTACAATCTTTATCAGAAAATAATAATAATGATTTTAAAGAGTTTTTAAAATTTTAAAGTGTCAGTTACTTTAAATATAGAATTGTTACTTCTTACAGCAATCCAGCCATATTTATATTTTTATCCCCAGTTTCTAGAGAAGGAAATTAAAGCTCAGAGAACTTAAGTAATAATTTGCCCAAATGCTAACCACACACATCTAGGAAGTCACGGAGCTGGAATTAGAACAAGAGACCATTGACCACTGACTTTCCACTATGTTACACTGCTCGTGACACTAGAACTCGATCTAGTGCATAAGTACAGGTTAAGAGAGAACCTATCTTTTCAGTAATGACAAGTTATAAGAATTTAATATTAACTTGTAGCAAGGACATGTATGTATGTCAAAAGAGAACTGTCCAACCACAAACACTATGAGAATTTTTTACCCTGAAGACTTCTTCATTTCTACAGAGGCCTTCATTTTCTTGGACTCTTTCTCCTCCCTCTCCTTCTTCTCTTCCATCTGGCTTTTAGTTTTTGATACTTAGGATCCAGTTTTATTAATCATTGAATTACTTTGCAGGGAATTCTAATCCCATTACTCACACCAACATGTCACTCTTTCATTCTTCCTGGAAGAATTTAAAGGTGACATTGATATTCGGTCGCAATAGAATCTGATAGAATAGAGGGACCGATGAGACACTTGAATTTACGGTACATTTTACCATCAGGAAAGGAGAAAGATTCCAAAGAATAAATGCATTTATATTTCTCTTCAAATTATGTTGAATAATCAATATAAAAAGGTGGATCTTTGTTAAGAATTCTCACTTTAATTGAAATGTTACAGTTTGAACTCTTGAAAAGGCTTGAATTGCTTTAAAGTTATTTATGGCAAAAATCTAGGCATTGGGATTTTGAAGGCACATTTCTCTCTTTTCTCTCTTAAGTGCTGCTTTCAAGTGCAAATGACCTTTCATTTCCCTTAGACAAAGGGGAAAGTATGAGTTATGGACTCACTAACAGGACAAAAGAATAGGCAGGTTGACTTCCCAGCTGCCTTCCAGCTCTGTTTCTCTGACACACATTTTCTCTTTTCAAAATTTTAACTTGCATGCCTTCTTCTTTTGAATTTCACAAATGTTGGATTTGGCAAATCTTATTTTCTTACACTGTTTCCTAAAATATTCTCTGTGTAACTTTATGTGGGCTTGTTATTGAACCAATCACAAAATTCTTAGAACCTTCTATAACGATGACCTGAGACAATATATAGATTAAACAAATGTTTTCGAAAACTCTTCGTAAGGAAGGGGTAAAGATGATGAAAACTGAAGGAGGCCAGCATTTCACAGAATTGTAGATTTCACTCTTAGGCATCCCAGACTACTCTGTACTTTTTATAGGATTCAGTACTTCACATTGCAGTTTCCATGTTTCTCAAAGTGGGATCCATGGACCAGCATCGTCTACATGTTACCTGGGAGCTTGTTAGAAATGTAGCCTCAGGCCTCACCCTAGACCTACCAAGTGAGAACCCACAATTTAACAAGCTCTCCAGGTAATTCATGTACATATTAAAGTTTGAGAAGCTCTTCTCCGTCTCTCCCAGATGTCTTTTTCATTCTTGCATTTCCAGCACTGAACACAGAGTCTAGTGAGTAGATAATTGGAACTTTGTGAATATTTATTGACTGATGAATTGGTTTTCATCAGTTGGTTTTCATCAGTTCTTGGAGATCTAGTTTAAAGCCCTCATTTAGAAATGTTAGGAAGCCTAAGAGGTCCAGCTAACTAAATGTAGAATATTTACTCAAAAGATTTTCAACCTTCGCTGCACACTGGAAACATCTGGGAAGAGTTTTGTGAAAACTGATACATGGTGACAAACCCACCCATAGAACCTTTAATTAGTATAGGGTGTGACCTGGGCAATCGAATTTTAAAATCTCCGCAGATGGTTTAAAGTGCAGCCAAGGTCAAGAACTGTTGTCCTAGAAATTGTCTCCCAAAAAGTTTTTTAAATAATTGAATTACTAGGTCCCAGGATAG
Organism: Pteropus medius; assembly: GCF_902729225.1. NCBI lineage: Eukaryota > Metazoa > Chordata > Mammalia > Chiroptera > Pteropodidae > Pteropus > Pteropus medius. The sequence goes on from NW_024354498.1 coordinate 736,819, forward strand.
CAACATCTTGAAACCAATCATGAGTATAAGCTTGAGTTTCTATCCTTAGTACCTGATGAGCCAGAACATGGTGGTACTGGGACTGATTTGTGTGTCGAGACAATTTTGGAATATTTGGTATTTGCAGTAAGCAAATATGTTTTATATTTTTTGCTAACATAATATAGGGTAACTGACAAGAAAGATTTGATCAAGAGAGTGAAGCATGACACTAATGAGTATTGGGAAGAACTGTAACTTTGAGAAACTTAAAGTATTTTTATGTTTCATTTTACTGGTTTGGTTATTTTGTTCTGTTGGAAGAGAGATCATTACACAGTTTATCAGTTTTAAAGCTATTACTCACAAATAGAACAGTTTTAAACCGTACCTGATTGGGAATATTTCATATATCTTTCCTTACTGCCTTTTGGAGTGCTCCTCTTTTGGGCAACTAAAAGTCCTTTGGTCTAGGTTAAGAAACAAATCTGTTTACAAAGATGTCTCTCCTCTTCCCTCCTTGGCCATTCTATCTTGAGTGTAGCCTTTCACTCAGATGCAGGCTTTGAGTGAGAAGAATTACATCATTTCAGATGATGTCAGTGTTAACTGGTGGCTGATTTGGTTGAACTGACATTATGAACACATTAGAGATATGCTTGATCAATTTGAAGTACATTTCCATATTATTTTCTTACTCATTCTTAGCTCCTTGGGAATTTTAAGCAAGCCTGAGTTCTGTACTCAGTGGCGAAGGTTCTTGCAAAGGGCTTCGTGCTTCCTTCAGAATGTTAAAGCTCATGAGGGTCGGAGATAACATTGAAGACACTGTTGAAGAGTGAACATGTGATAACAGTGAGATCAGAGTCTCAGAGCTGATGGCATCATTCATTATGTAGATGTGGCATTTGCATAGATGTCCACCTTATAGTGATGTCATATCCTGACATGCTACTTTGTGGATGAAGATTTCTTCTTCTCTTCTTTGAATATTATATTAGGGTAAAAGAAAAATGGTTCTAACAAAGAGAACAAAATATAGTGGCAGGAGATTCCTGTTCTACCTCATAAAACAGGGACCTTTTCTGTCATTGCTTTTCAGTCCGCTAAAACGTGGTCCTCATCTGCATTGTTGAAGCTGGATTCTGGAACATCCACGTTCCTGCTTGCAGAAATGATGAAAGCAAAGAACTTGTGAGAACTTGTCACATAGCCATAGTTAGTTACCTACAAGGGAGGCTTGGAAATGTGGACTTTATTGTAGCAGTCATGTTTGTATGTGTGTAGGTGACTAGCCACATAGAACATGCCTCTTGGGTGGCATAACTTGGAGCCAAGAGAGCAGGGTTATTTAACAGTCATGAATCGGTGGCTGTTCCTGGTGGGGGGTTCATTCCTTGGCATTTCTGACCTGCTTTCTGCATGTGGAAAGTGTGGGCTTCGGAGACCAGAAAAAGTTTTCAGGCAAAGAAATGTACATGTTGGTAGTTGGGAGTCTGCATTCTGGAGCTCATAAGGGCGGAGATTATGGGTAGGACAATGAGAATATCTGGTACAGCATTTTTCTTCCCAAGTTGTTGTCATACCATTGATTTCACAACTTTACCTTTATCAACTACCAGCTATTCAGGCATTAAACCTTAAATATTAAACACTGAAGAAACACATGTATATTCTGCCCTTAAATAACCTAGAGCCGTAAAAACTCTTGGTTTTAAAATGAAGGTGACCAATCGTATGACCGTAATTAAAATTTATAAAATTTCAATCTGGGCTCTAATGTTTTATATAATGATGGTGCAAAATAATTGGGGGCGAGTGGTTGAGTACTAATAGATTTAATTATGAGTTATTTAGAAGGAGTTTTTCAAAGGATTTGGTGGTTAAAAAAAACTACCAAGATTTAGTTTTAACATTTGTTGGTTCTTTAACTTTATTAAAGTAACTAATTGCTGACTCATTTAGCTTCAGTCCATAAAAATGTAGTTTGGTAAAGCTAAGACTGTTTTAAGCTTAGAAATATGTATAAACAATTTTTGGTATGACCAATTGATCCTTAAATTCTTTCTAAGAATCATAGGTAATAGCAATACTTGCTCAATGGTATGGTGTGTGTGGGCTAGTTCGAAAACTGAAATTTGCCTTCATATAAAAGTTCACATGAGCATTGCTCTCTTTTTAATTGCTCTTATGTGAATGTAGCTGTAAGCAATTATTGCTTAAAGGTAGAGAAAATGAATCAAAATATAAGGTGTTTCTGTTTGAACTCACATTTTAAAAGAAGAGAAATATAAATCAATTACTAAATTCTGAGGTCAACGTGGGAGTATGTTTTTCTCTTGTAGAACTGGAGGAAATGAATATTCTTATCACGATTCTTTAACAATAAATAACTCAAGTAAGCTAGAAGGTTTAATGCATTTTCGCAACTTCAGTTCAAGGTAAGAGTTCTGCCAACAACCCAGTTGGGGAAAAAAAAAGCTCTTTGAAAAGTGAATTTAATTCTAGTTTCGAATAGATTGACATGCAAACCTAGCTTATTCATAGATGTCTGAAATGTGCTCAGCAGAACCTTTAGATAGAGCTCTTATAATATGAAGGAATTTCACCAGAGTGATGCAAAGCATATTTTAGATGAGGCAGCCTTAATACCTCCAAGGTACAGTGTGATTCTGCCGGGTTTTGGAAGAGCCTTGTGGAAGGACGGGGCGTAACCTGACTTGGGACCCTCATCCAGTCTCCCAGCAGAGATTCTGCTGCTAGTATTTTTCAGATTTGAAATTTCCACTCTACTGTTTCCCCTTTTCCTAGAATCCTTTCAGAGAAGAAACCGTTATTGTCAAAATAACTTTGCAAATAAATGATACTTAGACCTTTTATTTTTGTCAGTTTGGAATGCTATGGTTCTGAAATTTCTCTCAGCCAATGTAATTTTTAGGCAAAGACTCTAGTCTCTCAGGAAATTTGGTGGGTCCCAAATAGGTATTTCTGAGAGCCGGAGACAACCGGGATTAGCATATTGCTTATTTAAAATTGCAGCAAAATACACATAACACAAAAATTAGCATTTTAACTATTTTAAAGTGTACCATTCGGTGACATACACTACATTCACAGCATTGTGCAACCATCACCTCTATCTAGTACCAACACATTTTCATCACCCCTTCAGAAGGTAACGCTGTGCCTATTAAGCTGTCCTTCCCCATTTCCGCTCTCCTGGCGGTTAGCTAGCATTAATCTGCTTTCTGTCTCTATGGGTTTGCCTATTCTGGACATCCAAATAGAACTGTGCTGTGCAAAATGTGAGATTTTGTGTCTGTCTCTGTCACCTTACCATAATGTTTTTGAGGTTCATCTGTGACATAGCATGTGTCAATACTTCATCCCTTTTTATAGCCGAATGATAAATACCCCAGTGTATGTATAGATCATATTTGGTTTATCCATTCATCCATTGATGGACATTTGGATCGGTTCTTCCTTTTAGCTGTTGCGAATGGTGGTGCTATGAATGTCCATGTACAAGTAGTTGTTTCAGTACCTGTTTGCAGTTCTTGGCCGTGTATACCTAGGAGTGGAATTGCTGGGTGGTATGGTAATTCTGTTTAACTTCTTGAGGAACCAAGCCCGTTGCGTGTAAGTCAGACATCAGTGATACAGTAACTTCATTAATGATGCCTTGCCTGGCCACACCTTAAAATGTTCATAATTATTCTCTCCTGGCAATGAGAATATTAAAATTAAGTAATTCCCTCTAGTTCTTATACGTGTGACACCATGACAGTAAGAAAGATGAAACAACTATGATTTTCACAATTATTCCAGTGTGTACCAGGGATTGTATTCTACTGGTAACAACACAGGCCTGAAATAACAGAGGTTTTTATTCTTTGATACAAGCCTCTTAGCCTCTGAATTTTGGGCCGATGATTCTTTGTTGTGGGGGTGCTGTCCTGTGCGCTGTAGAATGTTGAGCCTCATCCTTCTACCTGCAGTATGACAATTACATTCCCCCGTTTGTAAGAATCAAAACATTGCTGAATATTAACAGATATGGCTAAATATCCCAAGGTGGGGGCAAAGTAAATGAAATCCAGATTGCTTTGGTGGTTCCACGATGAAACTGATAATGCAGTTTCCATCTGTTTTTTCACTCC
>NW_024354498.1:743437-743760 GCF_902729225.1 Pteropus medius
GTGATGTTTTATTTTCCACGGTTCAGTTATTTCCTAGGGGCTGCCTAAATCCATCTTAACCTTTCTGGAGTCCTTTAAAAAACCAAAAGGGCTCCTGCAAATTAATTAGCAAATTCTCTAAAAGGTAGATCATATGTGATCCTATTTTTATATTAATGATAGAAACATTTATTGTGTATCTATTACATGTCAGAGACTGTGCAAAGGGCTTTGCATACATTCTTTCAGTTGACACTCAAACACCGTGTGATAGGTTTGGGTTTTTTTTTTTTCATCTTTATTGAGAGATCATTGACAAATAAAAATTATATATATTTGCAGTA
>NW_024354498.1:743771-787204 GCF_902729225.1 Pteropus medius
TTTGGGTTTTTTTTTTTTCATCTTTATTGAGAGATCATTGACAAATAAAAATTATATATATTTGCAGTATACAAGGTGGTGATTTGATATGTGTGTACATTGTAAAATGATTACCGTGACCAGGCTAATGAACACATCCATGACCTCACACAGTTACCATTTCGTTTTTCTGTGGTGAGAACACTTAAGATCTACTCTCAGCAAAATTCAAGTATACAATGCAGTATTATTAACTGTAGTTACCATGCGCTACATTAGATCTCCCAGAACTTTTACTCGTCTTATAACTGACAGTGTGTATTCTTTAGCCAGTACCTCTCCATTTCCCCTACCCTATTTCTATTTTACCGATGAGAAAATCAAGGCATAAATATTGAGAGTAAAACCATGTTCTTTATTACCTTTAGAGAGCTTACCAACTCACTTGGCAGCATTTATGGACAGCTCTGATTCACCATTAGAAAAGTCTTCCTTATGTCATTCAGAAATGAGTTGTCCTGTAACCAATGGCTGCTTCTTCTTCCTTTCACGTGATGGTCCTTCAAATGTTGGGACACTTCTCTTGTGCCAATCCTAGGTACTCTTTTTCATATTAAATGTCCTTTGGTGCTTCACCTATTTGTCATGTAAAATGATTTTCTGACCTCCTGCCATCCTGGCCCCCCGCTCACTTCTGAATGGGCTCTAACTGATAAGCTCCCTACTTAAGTGTAGTTCCCATAGTATTGTGTAAGTCTCCACATTGGGACAGTTTTCTCCCTTGTTCCGGATGCTAGACATTTGTCAGTGTAGGTTAATTTTGAATGTTAGCTGTTTTGGAAATTTGGTCACTCTCTTGAGTAATACGGAGCTTAATTTAGAGTCACTGAGATCTTGGGTATTCCATATGGGTTTCTATGTTAGGTCAACTGAAATTGCATGATTTATTTTAATTGTAAGTTTTATTCTTCAGTGTTAGTTTTAGCACTCGTATCCTGCTTAATTGACATCTTTATATTTCTCTTGTCAAAATATTAAACATTTTCTTTATAATAGGTACTGATGAGAATTATACAGAACGTGATGTAGTCCAGATCTAGGAACCTCCCTGCAGAGTGACAACTTCTTAATCTAGAATCTTACTATAAAACAGTTTCAGTTCCATCTAATATATTGTTATATAGTATGCAATTTTCCATTTTACTCAAAGGAATTTTATTCCAATTCAGAAAATATGTATTAAATAGAAAGAGGTTGGCAAACTACTGCTAATTACAGCTGGCTTCCTGTTTTTGAAAATAAAGTGAGATTGGAACACAGCCATGCTCATTCGTTTACATCTTGTCCATGGCTGGTTTTGCGGGTTAGAGTGACAGGGTTGAGTAGTGTGGCCACGAAGGCTAAAACATTCATGGATATGGCCCTTTACAGAAAAAAATAACCTCTTACAATTATCTTTCTTTCCGCATAATCAATTTTCTCATCATTGTCAGTAGTATGCTATAGTATCTTCCAGCCTAACAAAACAAAACAAAACAAAACAAAACAAAACAAAACACCTATTTTGATCTCTTCCCTTCCAGCTATAACCCCTCTCATTTTTCTATTCCTCTTTACCAAACAAATAAAATGAACTTGAATGTTCTTTACTTTCTATCCTTTCTCTCCTCATTCTAACCTTAACACATCTCAACGTGGCATTCATCCTGAACCACTCCTCTGAAATGACTTTGTTCAAGTTCCCTGAGTGACTTTCACCTTGCCAGCCTGGGAATTAAACATTCTCAGTTCTCATCTTACTTGACCTGTCATCTCCATTCAGGTGCGGTGGAGTTTCTCTTTCTTAAATCACTTTCTCCTCTTGGCCTTCAGGACATGGCTCTCTCTCACTTGCCTTTGTGTTCTTTCATCTTCCTACTTTTAAACATTGGAGTGCCCTAGGGCTTCATCGTTAGATCTCTTCTTTTCTCCATCTTCACTCACTCCCTAGGTGTTCTCATTGCATGTCGCAGTTTTAAAGACAGTCTCTCTATGTGATGACTCCCCAATTATATCTTTAGACTGAATCTCTAGACTGAACTCCAATGCCACTTGGATGACTAATAAGCTTCTCAGACTTAGTTATAAAACAATGTCTTGGTTTCCCTTATGCAAACCAGCTCCTCTTACAGGTGTCCTCATTTTAGTAAATGTGAATCTCATGTGTTCATTGTTCATATTAAGCTTATAGAATTGTTTCCTGTGCCTCTCATACTCTGTATCAATCCATTAGCAATCTAGCCACTTCTAACTTTCAAAATATGCCCCCAAATTAGACTATTTCTCACCTTCTCCACTGCTGCCGGTCTGATCTAAACTACCATTATGTCTCATTTGAATGATTTCAAAAGTCTCCCAAGAAGCTTATCTACCTCTGCCCTTGACCTACGCCCTACCTGAGCCCCATAATCCTTTTTAAACACGGCAGTCACATTGATAATATTAAAATGTAAGTCAGAGAAAAAGTTGAAAATCACATGATATCACTTATATGTGGGATATAAACCTAAAAGCAACAAATGAGCGGGACAAACAAACAGAGACTTATGGACATGGACTATAGAATAGTGGTTACTAGTGGAGTGGGGGAGGAGAGGGTAGGTAGACGGCGTAAAGGGGCTCAATTATAGGGGAATAGGGAGAGGGTGAAGTGGGTAAATGGTATCAAATATATGGTAGCTGAAAGAAACCGGACTTTGGGTGGTAAACACACAATAGAATATACAGATGTCAAATGATAATGTATACCTGAAAATTATATAATCGTATTAACCAATGTTACCCCAATAAACTTAATTTAAAAAAAATGTAAGTCAGGTCATGTCCGTTCTTTGCTCAGACGCCGTCGATAGTTTTTCCTCTTATTCAGAATAAATTCTCAGATCCTCCCAAAGCCTACAAGTCCTTCCCTGATCTAGCCCCCTTTCCTTTCTGATGTCATCTCTAACAATCTTTAAGTTGCACGTTCCTCTACATCCATGGTGCCCTCCTTGTTGGTTTGCAAACACACTGAGCACGTTCTAGCAGTTGCTTATGCTGTTCTCTCTGTCTGAAACCCTCCACGACCAGATATTTACTTGGCTTCTATCCTCACCTCGTTCAGATCCGTGCTCGAAACTCACCTTAGCAAGAAGGCTTCCAAAGTACCCCTCCATAAGTCTCTATACTCTTAGTCTGCTTTATTTTTTATTTTTTAATTTTATTTAAGTAGTAGCATGTATTACTACCTAACATTTCATAAGACAAATATAAACCCAAATAATTCTATAGTGTATGTATATTAATATCAGACAAAGCGTTTGAAACAAAAAGCCTTATTACGTAAAGACAAACTGTTAAATTCACCAGGAGTATGTAACAAGCCTTAATATATGCAGTTAAGAACATGGCCTCAATATAGAAAAAGTGGTAGAAATGCAATAAAATTTCGCCAATTGACAAATACAACTCTCACAGTAATCGATAGATCAAACAGACAGAAATTGTTACCAATGGAGAATTTTAATATCACAATAAACTGTCTTGATCTAATAGGTATATATATAAAATCGTGCACTCAACAGTTGTAGAATAGTCTTGCATAATTGGATTTAAACAAAATATGACCGCCTACTAACCCATTAAGTAAGGCTGACCACAATGCCATTTAGTTAGGGATTAATAAACAAGATCATGATTGAAAAAAATTTCCTTATATTTCAAAAATTTAAATACCCTTTTAGGTAATGGCTTAAAAAAGAAGTATTAATAAAATTTATAAGTAATTAGAAATGGAATCTAATAAAATTGAATAAATCAAAACAGGTAGGATATAGCTGAACGGATATTGAGAAGGAAATTTATATCCTTAAATGCTTATATTCGAAAAAAAAGATTGAGAATCAACGAGGTTAGCATTTAAAGACAACACGTTTTTTTAAAAAAAATCTTATAGAAAGTAGAATGAAGAAAATAATATATGCATAATTCTACAATTTAATGAAAGAGAAAACAATAATATACAAGGGACAAACAAAAACCCAAAGTTAGTTCTTCAAAAAGATAGATATATAAACTTCAAACGAGATTAACCAAAAAAAAAAAATATATATATATATATGTATATATAATCCATATTAAGAATGAAAAAAGACATAATTACTGATGATATTGAGATTAAATAAAAGTATACTTGAACTGCTTTGTGTCAGTAAATATGTATATTAGACAAAATGAACAACTTAAAAAAAAAAACCGAGAAACAGAAACCCGAATAGACTTGTCAATATAAAAGAAATTTAAATAGTAGTTAGGAATAAGACATGCTTAGGCTGGTTTTGCAAGTGCAAATACTTTCTTAAAAGGAAGTTCTGATGGCTCCTTATGCATTCCGTGTGCACAGAGGCAATAAAGACCAAAAGTAGGGTCTCTTGGGATTTAGAAAATGTCCAGTTTTGAATCGAAGATGGGTTAGGAAGCCAGGCTATTTTTCTCCTGCTGTTGACCTCAATTATTTCACGTAATTTTTGCCACATTTCCTTACATTATATGCTCTTTAAGCTTCTGGGAAAGTGAAACAAAAATATGTAAAGTTTCATTTTAGTGTTGTTCATTAATACACCTTCCAAAAGAAGGTGTGTGCGTGTGCGTGTGTGCGCGCGCATGCGCACACGTGTATGTGCATGAGCTTGCTTATGAATCATTTTTTAACACACTAAATATAGTTGCTATCTACTATCTAATTTTATATCCTATTCTCTTTCTGGGGAAAAAAATCCAGTTATACTACCAAGTGCCGAGTTTTAAAATAGAGCAGAAAACCTGACAATTGGATAGGAAGATCTGCTATTGTTTGATTGAAGTAACTTCTCATGTCTACATATAAAAGTACCAAAATAGAATGACTAGAAGTTAGTTTATGTGTGTGGTTCTCACCTAGAAATTTTATAGAAAAATGGAACTTAAAAGATTAGAATTACAATAATAATCTCATAAAACCTAGAATGAAAATCGTGGAATTATGACCTAGAAAATCTAAGAGAAACTTCATTTCATTATACATTTAAATTTTCCAGATCAATATTCACAGCTATTGAACGCTGTTGCGGAGGCAGTGCTAAGACCCATTCCTTCTCCTCTTGTTGTTCTGTTGGTGAGAATGGACGTAATGGCGTCCAACTGCTAATGTGCGTTAGCACACGTAGTTTGAACCTGAAGTTTAGTAGTCACTCCTACTTCCACCCTGAATCTGGACTTGCCTGTGAAGAGATCTGGATTTGTAGGGCAGTTTAGAGGCCACTGAGAAGGGCCACATATCTGCTGCACACACCATAACAGCAGGACAGTGAGTAACGACGGTTAGTCCTCTCCCATATCCACAAACACAAAAGGCTCTGTCATCAAGAATTAGGAAGCAGAAGAGGAGGAGGGCTTGTTCCACGTGAGAACAGTTTGGTGAGAGGGACAGCATAGACCAGCCACCTTTAACCTTCTTATTCTCATTGGCAGAAAATGTAGCCCAACAAATGTCAAGCTTTTGCCGATCAGCTAGCTAGCTAGCTATGCTGGTTCTCTTGGGAAGGAATGAAGAAGGGATAAAAAGAGAGGTGGAAGTTTCTTCAGTAGAGACTTTCCAAAAGTGTGAAAATCTTGGCAGAAGCTCTTTTTCGAATAGGAATATAGGATTCTTCCTATGCCAGTCTTTCTCCTATGCATTAATTAGCTTTTGCTGTGTAGCGAAATACCCCAAAACATAGGCTCTTAAAACAATAACCATTTATTTAGTTCATAATTTGGGCTGGTCTCAACTAAGTTTTCTCATGTGTCTGTGGTTACCTGTTGGCTCAGCTGGGTGCTTGCTGGCTGGTCTGAGATGACCTCAGCTGGGGCATCTTGCTTCTGCTCCATGAAGTCTCTCATCCCCCATCTGGATAGCCTGGGCTTCCTCAACTGGTGGCTGCTTCCAAAAGAACAAAGTCCAGCTCAGTACTGACACATTGTCACTTCTGCCACATTATGCTTGCCAAATCAAGTCACAGGGGCAGCCCGGACACAAAGAAAGGATAGGGAAATAGCACCTGTGGATTAGAGAAGCTTCCAAACTAAATTGCAAAGGATGTGACTAGAATGAGAGGCAGACATTTGGGGCCATTTCTATAAGCAATCTACCACACCCAAACAGCTCCGTTCATACCCAGTGAAGTGTGCCATTATCCTGAAACTATGTGCATTTTATTTTTATCAAAGTCAAATAAGTGTTTGAGTGGCCAGTGTATGTTTAATACTATATTAAGAGCCACAAATAATCCCAAAAGGCATCTATAAAATGGTCTTTGCCCTTGTAGATGACATTTTTAACCCCAGTATAAAATGGAAGCATTGTATTTCTAAGAGTTGACTGTAAACAAATCTGAAAATAGATGCCAATCTTCTGGAAGTCTCAGAGATGTACAATTTCAGTCAGCTTTTCTATTCTTCAGCCTAGGTCACATCTTGTCAGGTAAAGCACAAGAGATTCTAAATAAAACTTATCCTGTGATATGAGGAAAACACCACTTAAAAACCTATAGAAAATTTGTGGCCTTTGGAGATTCCCAAATGTGCCATTTAGCTACAGAGAGAGCGACGGTATAATGGCGAAAAGAAAAAACATTCCTTGGTGATGAATTATTATTTTTCTAGTGCATGCAGTATTTGTTGACTGTAAACAATAGAAGAAACAAGAAAATCCATTCATTCCCATTGTGTTAGATATTTTAGAACAGAAGAGAAAACAGTAACTCAATTATTTCAAGCATTTTGAATTCAGTTCGCCTTTGAAATAGGGCAGCCCTTTCATTGTGTAATTGAAACCATTTTATCTCACTACTTTTTTTTAATGGCAGCAATAAAATATTGTGTGAGATCATAAATCTTTCTTGAAAGCATTATAGACTCTGCTTCAAGTTTTCATAAAGGGCATAACCTTGTTCTTTTGGGGGAACGCAAACACAGTTTAATAGAAAAATTAGACAAGGAACCCACTATCAATCAGACTCTTTATGAAAAATAATCTGTAGCATTTTAAAAGGCCCATATGAAACTAAATATCGTAATATGGAAGAATGGCTGTGTTCTATAAATAACACTGGATTCGGAGGTAGGACACCTCAATTCTTATCCTGGTGCCATCACTAACTTACTGTGTGGGCTTTAGGTAAACCAGATCACTGCTCTAGGTCCCATTTGAATCCATCTGTATAGTGGAAGTTGTAACTCCAGTCTTATCCCTTCACTGGAGAGTTGCACAAACAAGCAGATGTGGAAGGACTTTGAACTCTACCACGCACCGTGCACATATATGGCCTAATTACAGGTGGATTTTCCAATGAAATTTTTCTGCCAAGTAGAAACTTAAAATGGAGCTAGAGCTTCAGTTTATTGAAAGGAAGTCAAGCTAAACTTTTAAGTAATGTGAACTTTAAAATTCATAAAATAGTTTATTTGTAATTTTTGCAGTGAAATTTAAAAAGAACTATCATTGCATTGAAAAACATTATTTTATTTTATTTTTTAAAAACCGATTCTTTAAAACATCATTTTTTTCTTTTTTTAAAATTTATTGGGGTAACATTGGTTAATACAATTACATAATTTTCGGGCGTACATTATAATTGACATCTATATATTCTATTGTATGATTACCACCCAGAGTCCAGTTTCCTTCAGCTACCATATATTTGATCCCCTTTACCCACTTCGCCCTTCCCCCAAACCCCTATATTTGACCCCCTTTACCCACCGTCCCCCACCCCTACCCTCTGATAACCACTAGTCTATTGTCCATGTCCCCGAGTCTCTTTAAGACATCATTTTTTTGAGAGGGGGAAAATATGCAGTTCTTTATTCTACCCAGTGGATTGTTAAGCCATTCCTTTCTTGAAACTCAAATTTGAGATGATTCGTAAGTAGGTCATGAATATTTTCTTTTCCAGCAATATGCCTTCCTGAAGAGGAAAGGAAAAAAGAGCTTCCCTTTTTCTTTATTCTGCATTTCCAGTATCGTACCCAAACTTCTTGCAAGACATTTTCACATGGCCACCAGCTCAAAAATCCTGAATTCATTACCTTCCCCCTGAAAATGCTCACAACACTCTAAGGATCAAGGCTCAAAGCCTTAGGGTCACCTTCGATTCCTCTTTTCCCTCAAACCTCACCTAGTCCTATTGTGCCATCTCTTTCTCATTTCACCAAAATGAGGTCCTATTTATTTTTCAAAATCACTGTCAAATCTGTGTATTTCTCTGCATCTCAAAAACCTCCTTGCCTCTAGCAGAGTTAACACTTAATCCAGCGCAGAACAATGTCCCCTTCATTAGCCCATATCACACGTTGTTAATTGATCTTGAAGTTATTTCTTAGTAATACTGAGTATTACTTGAGAATCTTTCTCAACCTGATTCAAAGCTGGCCCTCCGTAGCAACTGGCATTTACATGAGAAACAATATCTGTCATCGTGCTTCTGCATGACAAAGTTTAACACCACCCTTGGGCTGACATTCAGAGTTCTCTGTAATTAAGTTCTAACCTACATTTTCAGAATTAACTCCACTGCTTCTTAATAAAAACGTTCTACTGCAATGAGACTCATCTATTTAATGTTTACTTTCTTGATTCTACACTTCATCCTCACACTCCTTATCACCAAAACTCTACCGGCTCTTTCCCATCCTTTTTATGAAACTCTGCTGGGGATTTTTTCCTAATCTCATTCCTACAGTTTTTAAAATCAGGGATGTTGTACACATATACTGCTTTGATCTCTTAACTTTTCATATGCATATCTTATTTCCTTAAGTAGTCATCCTAGGTTAACTGCAGTTACAACTCCGAAACCTCTGAGGTTAAACTCAGTGGAGATGAATTTCTTGTTCAAGTCGTAGTTCGGCAAAGGAAGACAAAGGATCAGAGAGGAGGTTCTTGTCAAGTAAATTTTCTATGCATTTAGTGATTTGGAAGGTATGTTTTTAATATACTATTGGTTAAATTTAAAGAATTGTTCCAGTTTGCAAGATTCACATTAAAATGCACAAGATGTATATGCTTACTATAAATACATTTTTAAAAATTACATAGTATAAATAGTTAGAAAAAAGAGACTCTTCTCTATCACCAGTCCTTAGATGTAGCCATTAACGGTTGGATCTGTATGCCTTTAGAATTTTTCCAGCATTTATACAAATGTATATAGAGTTTTTTTTATATATATGTAGTTTTATATCTGGATAAAAGATTATTTTTAATAGAGTCATAGCATACATACATTTCTTCATTTTGCTTTTCTTAACCATTCAATTTATACATTGTTGGCATGATTACATAGAGCAGCTTCATTGTTTTAAAAAGCTACAGAGTAGTCCATCATATAGAAATGTTTTAATTGATTTCCTCTATATCTTATTGATGGGAATTTGGAACAAAGGGTTGACTTTTTAAATTAATGGTATTAGGACAATATGTTACCAATTTGGGAGATCGTAAGGTTATATACTCAGCTTATGTCATAGCCATAATAAATTTCAGATAGATTGGATGTTTAAGTATTAAACAAGTAAAAGGACTAGAAAATGACTCAAGGGAATATTTTCATTAATTTATAGGAGGGAAAGACTTTTACAAGTGTTAACTAAAACACCAAAGTTCAAAAAAAAAAGGAAAAAAGAATGAACAGATATAATTTCATTAAAGTTAAAATGTCTTGAATTATAGAATTACTATAAGTTATATGAAAGGATACATGATCTGGAAGAGTGGATTTAGTATTTGGATGGTAGACAATTCATGGAACATCTAGAGGAAACACATTGTGCTCTGTGGCAGTCTCAGCATATAGGGCTTTTGAATGGTTGCAATAACTCATGATAATAGCTCATATGCCCTAGATTGGTTTATTACCTCATAACTAACTCTAGACATAAGCTAGTTGCTCATATATCATGATTCGTGAGGTCCCCAAAGACCAGTATAATATCCCAAACTCTCTCCTCATTTTCAAGCCTAACAATTTAAACTGTGGTTATAATATTGGGAAAGACGAGCTTTCATTAAATTGGTCTCAGTTGTAAATACTTGGGTATGGCTTGGTTACTGAATGTAGCTAGTGAAGATCTAGATTCTGAGAGAATGGGATATAGGAGCAGTAAGTTTTAAAAGTAGACTGATGACAGTAAATGACTTGGGGTCCTTTAGCTTGAAGGGCTCTGGGAAGATTTACAGGACATGTTTCATGAAAGTAAGCTAAAATGTTGAAGTAAACACTACGAAAAGATCCCTAGATCTCCAAACCAAACTCACTTCATAATTATTCCTGAGGTGGGTATTATATTCCTCGATAAAAGAAGAGTTGCATATTTTAAAAAAATTATTTATTTACTTATTTTTTATGGTGACATTGGTTAACGAAATCCGATGTTTCAGCTGTACACTTTAACAGTAAGGCATATATATATATATATATATATATATATATATATATATATATTTACACTGTGTGTTCACCTCCCGTAGTTAGATTTCTTTCTGTCACCACATATTTGACCTCCTTTACCCTATCTACCTGCCCCCTCCCCTATGGTAACCACTAGTCTATTGTCCATGTCCACGAGTCTCTGTTTGTTTGTCCTGTTTGTTGCATTTTTAAAGAAATATGTGGAGTGAATAAAATCCAAATTAAAAGGTGGAAAACCAGAGGAGAGAAGGAGCAATTAGGGGGATCGTTTTATAAACTATATAAATGTCTAACCAATGTATACTTGACACTAATTAAAATAAATTAATTTAAAAATATATAAATTATCTTCAATTAAAATTAAATGTCTTGTTTGAGCAAAACTTGCGAAATTGAAAAGGTGGCTGTGGAAGTGTACTTCATTTTATAAACTGTCTGATGGACTATCAATTCTGGGTATTAAAAAGTGCCATTCACCTAAAATGCTTGCATGCTGACAAGCCCAGTACCAAATTAGTCCCTTTCAGACATTTGGCAATATATATGATAAAGAATATTTTCAATGTTTGTTCCAAAGATTTATCCCAAGCATGATTAATGTCTTGGAATTATCTGTAACTAATTATGCTACTTAGCAGTTTGAATGTCCCATTGGTGTGAAATCATTGGAACTGTAATAGCACGGCACACATCAGAATGCTCTGATTTATTATCTGTCACTGATAAGTTTAGATTCACACCATCTGGGTTGATTAGTGATTATTTACTGTCCCAGGAGGAAGCTGGTGAAAATATCCTTTGTGTGGAAATAGATTGCATTGGAGATTCACAGGGCTAGCTCCCTGACTATCCCTATGGATACGAAGATATTTTCCTCGCAGCTTGACAGAACTTTATTTATAAAGGTGTAAGCAAACATTTTACTTCTGCTTTAGGGAGGAATCTTTTTTAGCCCCAGAGCGATTTACATGCTTGCCTTTTGACTTGGACTTGACAAAACAGTGATTTATCTCTCCTCCCTTGCTTCTTTCTCCATGGTCTAATTTCATTTCAAGTAAGACTTGAGGCAGGTAGAGAGGACTTTCACTTTACAGTTTTAGGAGAGTGAGCATATAGTTTGGAATTCAATGTTTTGACAGGTTTTGGTACCACTGGATTGCTTTAGAAATATAAAACACCTGGGCAGTTAGGTATTTGGAAATTCATCTGTTATTGTGGTCAACATTTGGCTTTAAAGCATGGTTTTTATGTGTGGTTGCATTTTAAATTGAATAAAGTTTCTTTTCACAATTCCTGGCATTTTTCAGAAGACACTTCCTCCTAAACCTTATTTGCCCAAAGAACGTAATTTGATTTGTTTCATGACTTTGAAAATACTTTCTTTTGGGTTTATGCATTAATGCTAATGGATTGTATCAAGTTAGGGATTCTAATAGAAAAGCAAATGTTATATGTTCAGCATATTATCTAAATCTTTTTGATACCTCCCCCCCCCTCACTTTTTAAAGAGCAGGTGTCATTTTCTTTGCGAATTCCCATAATCTTATCTTATGGTGTTTTATTTGATACCAAGTAGCATTCTCTGGAGGGTTCATAGAAGTGTAAAACATTATTTGTTTTTTGTTTATTTGTTTTGACAAGCATTGTCTCAGGACCCATCCCGAGCCCTATTTCATTTACTATTTCTTATATTAGTGGGTGACCCAAGTCTTAGAGGATGGGTAATTATGTCTTTATTTTTAAAGCTCTCCTTTGAAATCTCTTTAGTGTTTAAAATCCTTCTGCCAGTAGATCCTCTTTTACACCCAGCTCCCAATCCTTCTTGTTTTAAATTAGATTCCCTTACTGCAATATTTTCACCTAAGTCATTTTGATGGTGATAGTTTGGGAATAGAGAAACAAACGGCACTGTAGCAATTAATGTTTTATGTTTCTGCAGTATAAATTTTCATCTATATGCTAAAAAGGTAAATTTTAAATAACCGAGATTTTCCTCCTTGAATGTTTTGCTTAAACTCTGAAATCATGTGGAGTGGGGCCCTTGTCTCTGGACACTTATTTAGGGCTTTCGGATGTGAGAAGCAAATACATTTAATCTCAAGTTTTCTCTTGTATTTTTTTCAATCAACCTCATTCACTAACTCACTCCCATGGTTGAGTCAGTGCGTCTATCTGAGCATGTCTGCAAAGTAATTCAAACAGTAAATGAAAGGTGAAAGCAAACATGAGAAATCTTAACTGAAGTATTGATTCTCTACTCCTTTTACTGTTAAACATTGCTTAAGACCAATATGACCTTGTTGTTAGCCTAAAGGTGACTTTGATACCTGGCTATATGCATATCCTATTCGTTGTTGAGTCTTTGCATGTTAAAGATACAGAGGACTTGTTTGGGGATGTACTTACGAATTTACACTTTTCTGTTGACTTTTGGGAACAGCAGCATCTGTTTGTTAAACTGATAGAAGAGAATGTCCCTACCTGCAACAGGAAACCAGACAAATACAACCTGCAGCAACAGATTGAGAGAAATCCTTATTGATCCAGGTGGCAGACTGAGTCAGAGAATTTACTACCAGCGTGGAAACTATATGATCAGAGGGAATTACTTCCATAAGGCTCTAAATACAGAGGCTCTAAATGTAGGCTTTTATCTAGAGATGTTGGGAAAGAATTATAATATTTTAATAGCAAGCATTTTTATAAACTTAAAAAAATATTTTAAAATTTATGATCATATATATATATATACATATATATATATTTAGACATTGTTTGTCTTTTCCCAAATAATTCATACCGACTAGAGAGTGTCACCTACTCAGAAATCCTGTCTTATAATCAGTTTAAATAGCTTAATAATTAAAGTCCATTGGATGTGGGCCAAGATAGAATCCTGTATCTTTATTATACTATTAGTAACTTATTATACTATGTATTTTGGCTTCAAAATATTTAATACAACCATTACAAATGTTATTTTACTGTAAAAGTAAAGCTGTACATATATAATAGAGTAAAAAAAGCATAGGACAGAGATTGCAAAATACAATTGTATTAAGGTTGCCCCCATCCAGAATCTAACTGTTCCTTTAGGAAGGGATTAATGTATGGCATAGTGGGCAAAAACAATTTAATAAAAATAATTTAATTTTTTCCTGTTATGGCATTAGCAATATTAGTTAGGTAAATAAAATACTAGATATTAGGTAGGAACACTTTATTTAATTTTACATTATTATTTGGAATGACTTTCAAGTTCATTTCTGTTTTATTAAGATCTTGAAAGCATAAGAGCCAAGTTGGGCAAGTAGGCTGTCAGATCTGATTGGAGAGACACCTTTATAAAAATCATGCTAGAAAGCATTAATTATGATCTAGCCAATTCACATTATGGATTCTAAGAATGAAAGCACTTATGCACTCAATAATTAATTTCTAAAATGGATTGTTTTCCTTAGATGGATGAATAATTATGTATTCAAATTATTACAAAATGAAGGTGACATTTTAGTAGAACATTTCCCCAGTTTATAGACGATTTTAATGGTGAAAGGAAGGCATTTCAGGGGAGGGAAAGTGTCAGGATAGGAGAGACAGGAATATTTCACCCTAGATTTTGTTGGTTGCACAGCAATGCCTTGGACCGTCACATGTCTTTTCTTTGTTTAGCTTTTACTTATAACAAGTGACAGATGGTATAGATGCTTGTGAATTTTAAAAAAATGCTCAAAGCATGGTGACTGTGGGTTGCATACAAGACAGCATTTTGTCTTTGGCCCCATATCATTTGGGCTGCATGGGCAGCAAGTCATAAAAAATCCAACTCTACCAGACATATATAGTGAAGAAATGTACTGACTCACACATGGAGAAATGCTTCGGTGAGGTGAGCCCCAGGGACGCTTCGTCCCAAGGCTTTGGCTCCTTTTCCCTGTGATCCTGTTCACTCTGCCTCCTAAGTGTTGGCTTCTTCCTGTGACTGGACATCACATTTCTGCATGACAGCATGCAAAAGGAAAAGCAGGAAGAATTCCTCTGAAAACTCTCCCAGAAAAATGAATGATTGACCTGGAACCTTAAAGCCCTCTCATTGGAAATCTCATTGGCCCTCAGTGAGTCATGTGCCCCTTTCTGAACCAATCACTTGCAAGGAGGAAGACTAGATTACTTTTAGTCCAGTTAGGCCTATCTCAGGCTCTGGGAGTGGAGATGTCTCCCCCTGGGACACATGGGCTCTATAGGGGCAAGGGACCAAATTGAGATGCTGTTTGGAAGGGGGAATAAGGAACAGATGCTGAGAAGGAAAGCAACGCTGTATATTACATACTTTAATGATATCCTCTTTTGTTGCTCTCTTATTAAAACACCCATTTGTACCCACTTTTAGAAATGTCCTACATTCTAGACTTAACTCAATAATCTCCCAAATTTCAAAGGTACCTCTCTGTGTCCCATCTTCATAGAATATGTATCACCTTTCGTTAAGAGCTGAAAAAGTAATGTGAATTAAGGACAAGATGTTAAAAAAGGAAATATCCTCAAAAAATCAATGAAACTAAGAACTGTTTTTTTTTGAAAAGATAAACAAAATTGATAAACCCTTAACCAGACTCATCAAGAAAAAAAAGAGGACTCAAATAAAATCAGAAATGAAAGAAGTGACAACTGATTCCATAGAAATAGAGAGGATCATAAGAAAATACTACGAGCAATTATACGCCAACAAATTGGACAATCTGGAAGAAATGGATACATTCCTAGAAACATACAATCTCCCAAGACTGAGTCAAGAAATAGAAAATCTGAACCAACCAATTACTACTAATGAAATTGAATCAGTAATCAAAAAATTCCCAGCAGAAGTCCTAAACCAGCTGGCTTCACAGGTGAATTTTACCAAACATTCAATGAAGAATTAAAAAATGGGTAAAGGACCTGAATAGGTATTTCTCCAAAGAGGACATACAGATGGCCAATAGATATATGAAAAGATGCTCAAGGTCACTAATCCTCAGAGAAATGCAAATTAAAACCACAATGAGATATCACCTCACACCTGTCAGAATGGCTATGTCAATAAATCAAAGAACAACAAGTGTGGGTGAGGATGTGGAGAAAAGGGAACCCTCGTGTACTACTGGTGGGATTGCAAATTGGTACAGCCACTATGGAAAACACTATGGAGGTTCCTCAAAAAATTAAAAATGGATATACCTTTTGACCCAGCAATTGCACTTCTGGGTAATTTACTCAAAGAAAACCAAAACAATAATTCGTAAAGATCTATGCACCCCTATGTTAATGGCAGCACAATTTTCAAGAGTCAAGATATGTAAGCAACCTAAGTGCCCATCAACAGACGATTGGATAAAGAAGTAGTGGTACATATATACAATAGAATATTACTCAGCCATAAAAATGAAATCTTACTGTTTGCAACAACGTGGATGGACTTAGAGGGCATTATGCTAAGTGAAATAAGTCAGACAGAGAAAGATAAATACCATATGATTTTACTTATATGCGGAATCTAAGGAACAAAATAAGTGAACAAACAGAACAAAAATAGATTCACAGATACAGAGAACAAACTGGTAATTGCCGCATGGGAGGGATGGTTGGAGTGCTGGTGAAAAAGTTGAAGGGATTAAGAAGTACAAACTGGTAGTTACAAAATAGTTATGGGAATGTGAAATACAGCATAGGGAGTATAGTCAATAATATTATAAAAACTATGTATAGTGCCAGGTAGGTGCTAGACTAATCGGGGGGATCACTTTGTAAGTTATATAAATGTTTCGCCACTATGCTGTACACCAAAACTAATATAAAATAATATTGACTGTCAGCTCTAATTGAAAAATCAAAATCAAATATTTATCCTCAAGGAATATATGTATTTCTATGTTGACAGCAGTTAGACACTTAATGTTTGTTTAACCCAAACTACAAGGCTTACTCTGGCCAAGAGAAAGAAGAAATTATATAGTAGGACAAACCTCCTGGGGCTCCTCAAATCCACACCACACAGATAGATGAACACATACCATCAAAGCTGGAGAACATTAACATTGTGAGACAACTGGCCAGCTGTGTGCCCTAAGGACTGTTGAAAGGTGATAATCACTGGGGCAAATGGGATGGAGTTGGTAAACTTGGTAGGTTTATGTTTAGAAGTCGGATGTGTATATAATACATATAATAATATCTGCATGTATCTATCTAAATCAATAGCAGTGTATATTATTCTAAATATGCTAAGCACCTTCTTTGTGATCAGGAAATGCAAAAGAAAAACATGTTTTGAATACTTTGAAGTCATCACAATTCCCAAGCTTAATTCTCAAAGTTATAAAAATGGATTTTAGAACACATTTATTATATCAGATGAGTTGCTCTTTCTTTGTAATGCTAACAGTAAATTGTAAAATTTATGAGGCTGCTTCTAGAATAAGAACATTGGTAGAGGAAGTAACTTGATTTTAGAAGATAAAAGCCTCTACAAACAACCAGCTGAAAATATTAAGAATAATGATCACTCCTTTCCCGAAATGAAGTTTTATCTCATTTTATCTTCACTCCAACACTATAAATAAAATCTTCCATTTTTCAGATGAAGAAATGGAGGCTCAGAGTCATTTGGTTTTGTTTATTTTTGGTCACACAGCTTGTATGCGGTAGAGCTAAACCTTGTTTTCCTCTTCCCACTTTACCGCAGCTGGCATCCCAAATTGCCAAGTGTTGTGCAGGATCAGCTTTATGAGCAGAATAAATGCTCCTGCAGTTGTACGGTTCGAAGGCCCCCAAAGTATTTCTTTTCCTGTGTTTAGCGGTTCTAGAAATACCACCGTTAGTTCATTTCATTGTTTTAAAGAATGCTCTCTCCTGGCATTCCCAGTGCAAAGACAAACTTTGAGGGCGCAGTCGGTCTCTTTTTAACACATTTGTGCGGATGAGTTTTCTTCTCTCATAGAAGAAGGGGTGTCGCTGAGGGTATTAGGAATTCTGGGTAGTAAGAAAGCTGAGAGGCGAAGCGAAGCTGTATCTTAAATATGAGTTTTGCTGGAAACTAACTTTCTTTTCTAATCACATTAATGTTATTTGTGGGAGGCAGCAAGACATTACGGGTGGCCTGGAGTCAGATTATTTGAATTTAAGTTTGGACTCTGCTACTTTCTAGCTGAGTGGCAACTGGTTGGTTAAATTATTTTTCTCTCAAGTGTAAAATGTGAATAACAGTGCTCACCTTATCTCCTCAAACTGTTTATGAAATGATTACATGGGATAAAAATAAGTGAATGTTTTGAATATTGTGAAGTGTTCTACAAAATGTAGTTATTGGTACTATTATAAAACATAAGTTCTATGGTGCTAATCTCAGATTTTAAATGTTTTTCAAGAAAAATATTAAGTGTAGAAAATGGCTCATTCGTCCTATTCATTTACCACAACTATAGATGCGCACATTCTATTACATTAATTATATGTAAACTATAGAAATTGTAATTTTGTGCTCATTTTCCACTTGCTTTTTGTCTTCTCACAAGAACTGAGAATCCTCATTTTTAGTGCTGTCAATCTCACATCCATCAATTCAAAGTGTTTCTTACTAGTGAGCTTTTAGTATTCCCGAGCCACTCTTGATAGCTAAAGCTAATAAAATGTGGGTTTTCGATTATAAACCATCACCAACACCTCAACCATTTTGGTAATGGAGGTAGACCTCCTCCACTGCATCCATCTACACTTTGCTCCTCTGAGACACATTACATATAAACACCAAGATGACGGTTCACTCTGTGATGTTACTAGTCTCCGAATTAGGCTGATTCATTGTTGCCCTCTAGTCTTAGCATTTTCCACAATTGCTGAGCTGACATTTATTTGGTCTTAGACTGTTGCAGGATCACTCTCCCTTTTTAATTAAAGTTTAGAAGGAAATAGAATGACAGCATTGCTCCACTTGGCAGTAGTAAAGTACTATCTAATATATATAAAGGTATTACCCCTGAGCCCCCATCAGTTTGGCATGCCTTTACTTATTTTTATGTAGACAAAGTAACAATAGTCTAAAAATTTTAGAAAATAGTTTAATTGCTCTTAATTTTCCCCTAACACTGTAACTTATTTCATATTTATATATGCATTTTTAGTTTTCATTTGAATATATAAATCCTTTTAAAATAATTGTAATCGTAGTGCGTGTTCAATATTTGTAGCTGTTACTTCACACGATACAGTCATTTTTCTGTGTTGGGTATATACTCTTATCATTTTTATTATTTACATAAAATGGCCACTGTATGTGTGCATAGACAGGTTTTTAATTTATTTTTATCTTCTATAACACCATATTGAAGAGTGTGTAGTTTTGAGCATTTTCCCAGTTTAGCAGAAGTGATTTGTATTTAGATCATTCAAACAGTCCTATCCAGTTTTTTATGATCAAAGATATGTAATTTCAAGATGGCTGACTCAATGCAGGGTGTAGTTTTGAAATGAAATGAAATTTATCCTCATTTCAGGGGATTAATCCCACGACATTGGCCACAATAGCATCTGTTCTAACTAATTAATCAACCTTAAAATTTTTAATAAAGGATTATTGGTCATTCTGAGAACCAAAGAGACTTATGGAAATCAACTTTCAGTTTCAGTTAAGAGTCTTGCCTTTGACTTTAGGCAAACCCCGAATCTGGGTATGTCCCTTCCCCTTATCTCTACATCTCACTTATTTGGGAAGGGCCACATTTTGACCTTCGGAATCGTCACTTTCTTCTTTTACAAATTACCTATTTTGTCTATGATTTTCCTGTCACTGACATTTTTTCTCAGGTTGTTCATATAACTAGCCTGGGAGGAAGAGCTCCTGTCTATAAGCAAGTTTTATAAGTTCAGCTCTGTAGTAGTTTCATTTCCACTTTTAAAGAAACATAATGTCAAGATCATTGAAAGGCAAATGTTATTAAAATACCTAGAAGCTCATGTGATGACATAAACTTTGGATCCTTACTGTGCATCAATAGACAGACGGTCTTTGTTATGTTTCAAATATCTCATTTATTTGATGGTTCAGGGCTTCTTAGGCACCAAGAGACAAATAACTTTTCGTAATATGTGACAATAACTTGAAAAACTGATCAAACTCAGTTCTTCACTTTGCATTTGGCTTTTGTCCGTGGTTGGTGTGTTGAAGTAGGATCCTCTAAAGTGTGGTACAGATTCCAGTTGTTGATGCCAGGATGTAGAGCACACAGTGTGTCTGTGGCCAGTATAGGAAGTGAGGGGCGAGGCAGGTGGGAGGACCAAGGTGTGTTGAATTTGTCAACGCTGATAAGGCTGGCATTACTAAGAGGTGGAGGAAGTGGTGCCCCACCCATATGAGGTTATAGTTCATGGGCCAGTGAATGGTTACACAGGAAATCCTGGCCCGTTGCTGTTATATCAAAGCATATGTAGTTCATGTGTCCAATAAGGAAATAACTCGGAATACTTAGAGGAGACAGACAGACACACCCACACCCACACCCACACACGCACGCACTTGGAAGGAGGGCAGGGGAAGGGAAAGAGACAGGGGGCGGGGAGGGAGAGATTGGTCAGTGCAGTCTTGCAAACAGAGGAAAAAGACAAGCCCTAGGTAAGTAGTGGCAGGCATTTTTATTTATGTTGGAATCGACAAACCTTCATAAAAATCAAAGTGGACTTTGAGCAATTCAAAAGCAAATAATAAGATTAAATGACCTGGTTAAAGAAAATTTTATATCTGAGCAGAACAGCATGAGTCAAAAATTTATGACAAAAAATATCAGCAGATTTTAGGCAAGGCAAGGAAAAGAGGGTTCCAGAATGTATAAGCAAACAGTAAAATAAAATAAAGCTCTGAGCATATCACATAAGGATTTTTACCATTTCCCAATGGGGAAAAAGAAGTATGTAGTGCATTCCTTCCATGTGTCCTTTTCTGGCACGCTGCGCATAACAGGGAGTGGGTGGATAATATCTTTCTTGTGGATGGCTCTCTATGCCAAAGATCTAACATAGTGTGTGACATACAGGAAGGGCTCAGAATGTTTTCTGAGTGAATGAATAAATGAAACAGGATCTTGAGAGGAGACTGAGAGTTTTCCAGACAGAACAGGGGACAGATTGTATTTGTGGAAGAAGTACCAACATGAACAAAGTATAGAGGCATGAGCCAGCATGGACTGCTAAGTGGACTGCAGGGAGGATGGAGTGGTTGTAGGGAGAAGAAGGGCGTGACATAGAATGGGTCCTGGAGATTCCAGAGGAGCATAGGAAGAAACGAAGCTGGGTAATATAAGATCCCGAACTTCACATTCAGAAGCCTGGTTTTTATCCTGTGGATCAGAGGGAAGGCAATGTCATAACCTGTGTTTTAGAAAGATTACCATGGTAATGCATGGAGGATGTTCGGAAGGTACCTGTTGCCTCTGTCATAATTTTCCTTAAGACCAGCTTTGATTATTGAACTGGACTGGTATGTGGTGAAAGGAATTCTGAACGAGGATCTATTCCTTCTTTGCCCATGCTTCCTTCAATTGGACATTGATGGCAGCCCTGATTAGATCTGGGACTCCTTTGAGCAAAGCAGCAACTAGGAGAAACTCTGTCTTTCCAGCAGAGATCATTCTGCTAAGCTCTAGATCCTTTTATCCAACTGTTTACTATATATCTGCAGTAGATTGTTTAACAAGCATCCCAAATGTAACACGTCCAGCATCGGATTCAGTACCTTTCTTTCCTAAACTGGCTTGTCTTTTAGATTCTCTTAGTAAATGCCACACACCCTATTAAGGTACCTGATCCCCAAATCGGGGGGCCCTTGTTAAACTCTCCTGCTCCATCACCTTCTCCCCTTACTCCAGCACTAATAAATTCCAAATATTCCTAAATATCTATTGAATGTACATCCACTTTCACTGTATATCTTTGGATAGCTTAGTTGTTTACCTCAATGTTATCGATTATTTAATATCTGTCTTCCTGTGTATATGTTGGGCTCCATGAAGAAAGGAACCCTTTCTGTTTTGTCAACTGTAATATCTCTAGCACCTAGAGTTATAACTGGCACATAGAGCATTTTATGAAAAAATTTATTAACTAACGACTGACCTGCTCTCTCTAGATTTACTTATATTTCTTGAGTCTATTCAGGCAAAACAGCAGTCTAGGAAGCTCCAAATCTATCCTGGGCCTTAGAAGCTCCAAGTAGGGATGCCTCAAGTTATTTATCATCAGTGGCAGCAGCCCTTGGGATGTCCTCTGATCTCTAGGTTCCCGTGTGGACCTCGAACTGTGTCCCTGTCAGGATGGGATGTTCTGTACTTAGCTCGTACAGCAAGGCCTGTAAGGAGGAGCTACACAGGAGCATCACGCATATTTAGTGGCTGACTGCTAAGCGATTTGGTTGCTTACAGCACCACAGTATTCTGCCATTTTGTATTCTATATTTGGTCTATTTTGCAACTGTCTCATTTAGATTATGGGATTGTAATTTACTTCCTGTTTCTTCCCTTTCTTTCTTTGCTTTTCTCGATCAAAGGATTTAAATCTCTACTAATTTGGGGTGAAAGATAATGAAGACTCCGCTCACCTCTTTTCTCACACAGCCATAGTCAAAACAAAACAGGAAAGCTCTTCAATCAATGCAACTAAATATTAGTATTTTAGATGGAATACCACTGAGATTTATCAATTAAAGGTTATCCAAAACAACCATACAGACCTTGTCTATCCTTTGACCCTGTCAGGACTTCTGTTTTTTCCCAGCCCGTCGGTCTTTTCTCTTTCTCTCCTCGTTCGGCATAGACTCCATAGCACACCATTTCCATAACTCTGTTCCATTACCATATGCAGCTCCCTTGTCCTCCTTCCTTTTTGTTGCTCCTTCCTGGGAAAAAAAATCCATCTCAGGATGAACTTGGTTTTGCACTTGTTTCTCTATAGACTAGTGATAACTTTTCTTAAAAGTGTCCTCCACATCATTCGGCGTGTTCGCTCACTTTCTCTGATCAGCTCACTCTCCATAAAAACCGTTTCGGTAGTTTGCCACTCCCCACAAACTTTTCCCTGCCACATGTCCCTCCTACCCTACTCTCAACCGATATCTGGCCTTCTACTTTAGTGAAACATTGTTAACGGATTGGAACCTTATCATTCCAGTTCAAAATATAGCCACTGGTATTCACTCTTACACACTTCTCTCCCAGATTCACGGAGAAGACGGTCTCCTTATTTAAGGTTAAGCCCTCCACTTGTTCTTAGGATCTCACAAAGATCCCACATTTTCAGGAGCTTTATGCTCTCTTCTATTGATCTTTTTCTTGAATATTGATTTTTCTCCTTTCAGTTGAATACATTCCATTGACTTTTAAACTAATTCAGGGCTATCAGATGTAATAAAGCAAGACATCTTACTTGAATACTCAGAGACCCCCAGCTCTCTCTCCATCTTCATTATCCACCACCGCTTCCATCTGACTTTCGGTCTTATCAGTAGATCGAAATAGAGTGAAATATTTCTCCGTAAGGTCAACAATATTACTGTTTGTGATAGACATTTCTTAGTTATCTTCTGAGCTTACCTCTCAGCAGTCATTTGGCAAGATTGACCATTTTCTCTCTGTTGAAACAGCCACGCTTTGGTTTTCAGGTTAATGCCTCCTGTTTGCTTCATGCCCGTATCTCCAGCCGCTTCCTTTCTCATTTCCAGCTCATCTTAACCGACCAGTAAGTGTCGAAGTTTTTCAAGGTTTAGTCTTAGCCCTTGTTTTCTCATGCTTAATTACTATATAGTAATTCCCAATCCTGGATGATTATTAAAATCATATAGAGGTGTCTTTTTCCAGTTTTAGTGAGATTTCATTAACACATAACATTGTATAAGTTTAGTATTCAATGTGATGATTCGTTATACGTACACATATTGTGAAATGATTGCCACAATAAGTTTAACATCTATCACCTTATTTTATAACTGCAAGTTTGTACCTTTTGACCACCTTCACCCAGTACCCCAGCTCCTGCTTCCTACCTGCTGCCTCTAGCAACCACGAATCTGAACTTTGGTACGATAAGTTTGGTTTCTTTAGATTCAGCATCTGAGTGAGATCAAACAGTATTTGCCTTTCCCTGTCTGACTTCACTTAGTATAATGCCCTCAAGGTCCATGAATGTTGTTGCAAGTGGCGAGATTTCCTTTTTTTGATGGCTGGATTGTATAGATATACATTCTTTTTGCTCTATCCATTCAACTGTAGATGGACACTTAGGTTGTTTTCATGTCTCGGCTATTGTAAGTAATGCTGCAATGGACATGGGGGTAAACATAATTCTCTGGGATAGTGATTTCTTTTCCTTTGTATGTATACTCTGAAGTGAAATTGCTGGATCATATGATAGTTATATTTTTTAATTTTTTGAGGAACTTCTCTATCGCGTTCCATACTGGCTACATTAATTTACATTCCCATCAACAGTGCACAAGGGTTCCCTTTTCTCCGAAGACTTGCTAGCATTTGTTATCTCTTGTCACTGATAGCCATTCTAACAGGTGTGAGGCGATATCTCGTTGTAGTTTTGAGTTGTGTTCCCCTAATAATTAGTGATGTTGAGCACCATTTCATATACCTGTTAGACATTTGAATATTTCCTTTGGAAAAATGTCTGTTCAGGTCTTTTGCTCATTTTTAATTTGGATTTTATTTTGCTATTGAGGTGAATAAATTCCTTATATAATTTGGATATTATGTGTGGTTTGCAAATAATTTCTTCCATAGATTGCCTTTTCATTTTGTTGATTGTTTCTTCTTTTGCTGTGCAGAGGATTTTTAGTTTGTAGTTCCACTGTTTATTTTTTATTTTGTTGCTTGTATCATATCCAAAAAAGTCATTGCCAAGACACATGTCAAGAAGCTTTCCCCCTATGTTTTCTTCTATGAGTTCTATGGTTTCAGCTCTAACATTTAAATCACTCATCCATTTCCAATCAATTTTTTGTGAGTGGGGTAAATATGGGTCTAGTGTCATTCTTTTGCATGTGAATATCCAATTTTCCCAGAGCTATTTGTTGAAGAGACTGTCTTTTCTCCACTGAGTATTCTTGGCTCTCTTGACAAATATTCATTGACAGCATGTGGATGGGCTTATTTCTGGGCTCTTGATTTTGTTCATTTGGTCTATGTGTCTGTTTTATGCCAGTACCATACTATTTTGATTACTGTAGCTTTGTAATATAGTTTGAAATTAGGATGTGTGATGCCTCTGGCTTTGTCAGGATTGCTTTGGTGATTCAGTCTTTTGAGGTTCCATACAAATTTTAGGTCTTTTTTTAATTTCTGTAAAAAATGCCATTGGACTCTTGATAGGGATTGTATTGAATCTATAGATGGCTTTGGTTAGTATGGACATTATAACAGTATTCTTGTATATGAACATATTTCGATATGTTCCAAGATATCCTAATGAACATAAGATATCTTCCCATTTATTTGTGTCTTCATTAATTTCTTTCATCAGTGTCTTATAGTTTTCAGTGTAGAGCTATTTTACTCCCTTAGTTAAATTTATTCCTAAGTATTTTATTGTTTTCGATGCTATTATAAATGGGATTGTTTTCTTTATTCTTTTTTCAGCTAATTCAGTGTCGTTATCCGGCTTTGGTATTAGGAAGTGTTTCCTCCTCTTCAGTTTTTTGGAGTAGTTTGAGAAGGATTGACGTTAATTCATTTTTGAATGGTAAAATTCATCAGTGAAACCATATGGTCTTGGTATTTTCTTTGTTGGGAGGTTTTCAGTTACTGGCTTAATCTCCTTACTATTGCCAGTGTGTTCAGATTTTCTGTCCTCAGGATTCAGCCTTGGTAGGTTATACGTTGCTAGGAATTTATATATTTCTTCTAGGTTGTTGATGTATAGTTGTCTCTAGTAGTCTCTCATGATCCTTTTTGTATTTCTGTGGTATCAGTTGTAATGTCTGTTCTTTCATTTATAATTTCATTGATTTGGGTCCTCTCTGTTTTTTGGTTTGTCTAGCTAAAGGCTTGTCATATTTATTTATCCAGTCAAAGATCCAACTCTTTGTTTTGTTTAATCATTTCTATTGTTTTCCTGTTCTCTATTTTATTTATTTCTGCTCTAATCTTATTCATGTAGAGGTGTTTAAATGTAGTAGTCTCACTACAACCAATGCAATCAGGGTCTCTGAGCCCAGGTAGCATCTTTTGTAAAAACAGCTCCTTAGGTACCTGCTTCTAGTGTTCAGCCAGGGGTAAGCACTGATCTAGGTGATCTCACTGCATCTATGGCTTTTTAAAAACTATCTGTGGAAAGATGACATGCAAATACTTCTCTATTTTAGACCACTCTTTAATGCTCTCCTTTATGTGCGTTCAGCTGCCTACTCAATTTCCCTTCTGGAATGTCTCAAAGGAAGCTCAAACTCATGTATTTGATTCTCTTTCTGTGTCTTCTGTTATAGTTACTAGACTCATCACGCATCCTCTAGATAAACCAAAAACATAGGAATCATTTTTAATATTTAATGTCTCCTTTTCTTGCTATATCCATTCCACCACAAAGTCATGCCAGTGCTCTTAAATCTTTTAAATCCATTACATTTCCCTATTTTCATAACCTATATCCTAGTCTACAGTGTAATCTGGTATCAAGCAGAGTACTGCAGTAGCTCCTAACTAGCTTTCACGTTTCTAGTTTCATCCCTTCTAATTCTTCTCTGCACTATAGCAACTAAGCAACTGTTAAAACACAGATATAATTCCTTCCCTCCCCTCAACAGACTAAAAACCTTTTCATAAATGTACATTGCTATTAGCATAAAACAGAATCATCATAACATGGTTGTATCAGCTTAGGTCTCTTTAGTTGCAAGCAACATAGCTTGACTTGGGTTACCTTAAGCAAATGGAAATTTATTAAATGTATATCGGATGCTCTCAGAATTGATAGACAAGAAAGCAGAAGGGAAGGAAAGCCACTTTGTGTTGGGAGTGGGGATAGGTGAAAAGCCAAGAAATTGAAACAGAAAACTTTTTTTTTCTTTTTCATATGAGGAGTAGCTTCTCTGGATATAGCTTCTTAATTAGCTTGGTGGTGAATGTATTGTACAATCCAAGATACTTTTAAAAATGTAAGAAATGCTAATTATAATTGTGCCAGGAAAAGAGACAAAACCAGGGTTTTCTCAGGCAAACTAGAATCTGTAGTCACCCTAACGAATGACTACAACCCTGGCTGACATCTTGACCCCAGCCTTATGAGAGACCCCTGAGTCAAAACCATCTAGCTAAGCCATTCCTGAATGCCTTATTCATAGAAACTGGGAGATAATAAATGTTTAAGTCACTAGATTTTGAAGTAATTTGTTATGTAGCAATAAATACCTAATAAAATATTTTATTTTTGTGATTGATGAAAAAATGTCTTCCTGATTCGTTTGCTGCCTCTCCGAGGGCACAAACTGTGTCTCTTTTGAAATTTTATGTCCAGAACTTTTGTAAATGAATAAATGAAAGGCTGAATCACTGTAATTTGATTGTACCTTGAGAGACTATGCTGGAAAAACTGACTGAATCTCTTAGACTTACACAGAGCCTTTCAGGAAGTCATGAGCCTATGGGTGTATGGAAAATAAAATTTGATAATTGCGAACAGAAAAAAAAACCCCAGCTTTTCATCTGCTTAATTATCTAGTTAGAGCCAGACTTTATTTTAGAGAGGGGTATTATATTTTTAATGATGGAATAAATGAATCTATCATGCAGAAGCTATCATTTTTAAACTATAAAGGTTTTAGAAAGGAAAACACTGTCACAAACAGGAGGTGTGCTGTGAATAATGCAATGTGAAATTATCTCAGGCAAAGAGCTGGGCCCAGTTAAACTAGACAGTAACCTTCCCCTTGCAACGTTGTTTTCTATGAATGACTTTTGCAGCTTTGGCTCCTTGATCTTCATGCAAAATTAACTTAACCGTCATCAAAATTTCATGGTCTATAAACTAAGCCACTTCAGCTTTGTGTCATCCATATGACACATTGAAGTGTGACCAGAGAAGAGAGAATAAACCATGACAGAAATGAGAAAATGGTAGTGGGAGAGCTATGATATAAATAATAAACAATGTGGATAAAGATTTAAACAATGCATTCGCAAATTGGCATTCCATTGCAAAGACTGTTGTTTCCTACTGGAGGAAAAGTGATGAACAGAAGCTAAGGGAGAAATAAAAGACTTTATGAGGTTACTTATTCAAGACAGGTAAGCCTATTAATGAATATAACCACTGTATGGGTTAGATACTGGCTATATTGCTTAGGAAAATGTAGCATCAAAGTAATTTTATCATAACAAAGGAGGAAAAGCTCTAAATTAGACAAGACCGCTGAATACATTAAGGAGACTGGGTTTTTTTTTTCATTTGTTTTTCATAGTTGAATAAACCAAATTTCAAAATGCAATGAACCCTTGGATTGCATGTTGTAATTTAGTGAAACATTATTAAAAGAATTGGTTTCATGTACCACCATATCTTATGGATTTGTCATCCGATATGATGCTAACTTTGGATGACTATTCCCTAAGGTAAACCTGACTAGCTGTGTCATTTTGTGCCTTGCAGAAAAATTCTGCTTTCAACACCTCAAAAGTCCTTTTCAGACGTTACAACTCATGCTGTTAGTGTGATATGGCATTGACTTATGAAGAGACATTACTTATGAGCCAGTGTCCTACTGAAAAAAAAAAAAGCCAGTTAGCTTATCTCTCTGTTTAAAAATAAAAAAGCATTGAGCACCGCAATAAACTCACAATCTCGAAGCGTGATAGTTTGTTCTCTTTGTGCTGATCATGCTGAGAGCTGCAAATGGAAAGCACCACATATTAATTGACAAAATTTACGGGTTGTAAAACAAATTGCCATTTAAAAAACATAGCATTGTAGAGAAAAAGACATATTAAATGTCATATAGTCCACAAATGAAACTGTAACAACCGATGATGTTTTTATACTTTCTTTTCATTAATGAAATTGATTATGAGTAATTTATTTTTTTCTAGGAAAAAATTAAAACAATATTTCATAAAAAGGCTGCCAACTATCTGATTTACTTGATTATTCAGTATGAGCTTCTTTTCTGCAAAAAAAAAAATTCTGACTGCTATGGTCATTCTTTCCATCAGTGGCCAACAATCTAGTATAAGTTGTAGAAATGTTTCTCCATGAATTTCATGCCCTGGCTTCTTGCCTTATTAATTAGTGCTAGTCTCAGATAGAAGTAATGCTTTCTCTGCATACCCTTGCATCCAGGGATCCTTTATCAGAGTTCCCTGAGACCATGCTGTGCCTTACTGTATCTGAACAATTTTTGTTCTTTGGATAACTTAGACTCTGAATTTGAACATTTATTTTTTTCTCTCTGAGGAGAGCGTTGCGGGTGATTTCAAACTAAAAGGATGAGAAGAGGAGGAGAGTAGGCAGGTGGAGAAGAGTGTTGACTAAAACACACTCCCACAGAGCCAAAAGCTAACCTGAAATGCTCTTAGAGCACAGAGGAGAGGAGCACTGGGCTCAGTCTAGAAAGAGCAGGGGGCTCCAGAGGAAGCGTCACAGAATAAGAGTGAACAGAAGACAAAGGAGGAGACGTGAGGAGGCTGTCAGATGAGCTCAGGTTAGGTCAGATGAATTAGCCGAATGAAAAAATATTTTTGGTTTCAAGAGGATTTTGGATTTTGGAACTGTGGACTAGAGATTGTACATCTATGATATCTTTACCTGATAGATCAGAAAACTAAAGCCTGGGAATTTTAAGTAGTAACTTTCTGGAGAGAAGCTCCCCTGGCCTTTGGGAAAAGTGATACGTGATTCAGACAGTGGATATAGAAGACAAGGAAAAAGTGAGAATGCTATTGACCAATCAGAGCTTACCATAACAAACTAATTTACCTTAGCCAATTGCTTCAGTCTTTCTTGTGCTAATATTTTGTAATGGGGTAGTATGAATTATGATTAAGAGTGCAGGTTCTGGAACTGGACTGCCTTGGTTTGAATCCTTGTTCTACTCCTTACTCGCTCTCTGACCTTGAGCAAGTTACTTATCCCTCAATTTCTAAAGTTCTGTAAAAAGGGGATAACATTGGCACCATAGGGTTGTTGTAAGAGTTAAATAAGTACTTAAAAGAATGTCTGGCATGTAGTTAAGTACTTACCAAAGTTAATGCATATTTACCAGTTCATATTATTATCACTGGAATTTTCCCTCTAATTGCCAACTACCAACCAGGAGAAAAGAACATGTTGCTGAATTTCACTTTGCCTATCTCTTGATTCATCTTTTCTTGAGAAGACTCTAATGCATATATTACATTTTTAAAAAATTCAAATAAAGGTTAAAGAGTGAAGTTAAGATTGTTCATACTGGAAAAGAGTTGTGGGAATTACATTTTTTATTTGGGGAGATTTCAAAAAATGTATTTTTCCTTTATGCATTATATCAACTCAAATTGTTTTGCTATTTCAGGGAACCTAGTAAATATTAATATCTCTAAAAAAGAGACAACCTAAAGTGTGAGGTTACTCACGAAACGTTAAGTTTTAATTAGGAATAGAAGTTGGATCTGCTGGATTGCTCTCTGCTTGTGTTCAATTGGAGCCTTCACTAACGTTCAAATCTCAGCACTTAGGATCATTGGGCTGCAGTGGAGTTTTTTAAGAATTTTATTTATATGGCTAACTCAGATCTCTGTTTCTTTTTCTCCCCCTCCCTTTTAGAATCCTAGAAAGTAAAAACCAGTAAACAGATGTTACTGTCATTGACTTAAAATGCAAGTTGCCTCAATTTTTATCAGGTTCCGAATGGGAGAGAATAAGGGATGCAGGGCAGTCTTTCGTTTCCAGTCTCTTAAGGTATCTTCTGGGGGAGTTGGAAATTAAAGTTAGTCTTTCGTTCAATCTGTAAAGGATCCTGATGTGTGGAAACCTAGGCCATGGCTGACTTTTTAATATTTCTTTTACCCAAAAGAGCTAATATTCTCATAGCATTTTAGTTCAGCTTCAGCATTCTCTGTCTCTTGTGACAGTATCTCAAGTTTTACAGCTGTGACTACATTATTAAATGAGAATGCCAAGCAAAGAGATGCACACACTAGTCAACCAATACTGAACTCAGATGTCAGTTATATTAAAGAAATGAAATAAAGTCTTTGACGATTTTCCAGCATTCTGCCATTGGACCTGTGGTGGTTTTATTATTGTATTAAATCAGATTCAATCCCTGGACTTTATAGGGACTAAAATATTTTAATAATATGTGAATAATTGAATGGTTCAAATATCTTATTTTTCTCTTTGAAATGTAATTATTTTGGTAAAGTACTTATTTGCCTTATTTTAAATCTAAATGTAGATATGAAAACTTAGTTAATGAATTATTTCCTCCCATACTCCTCTTTCGTTACCTCGTAGGCAGCCATTTTAATGTCTTTTTTATTGTAAAATATGTATTGGTGTTTTGCATATGTTTTCTTTAATTTACTTTACAGGTTATTTTTAAAATCTTCATTTTTTTCCTAAGCACCATATTAGGAACCTTCATGTTGTTACAATATATTTTTTCAAATACTCATGTTCTACTCTTAATTAAAATGACCTCTATGTGATTTGTTAAGACTTCTGAAAAACCTCTTATGCCTGAAAATATATTCCTAATTGATCCCAAGTCATTGACTGTATTTCAGAACACACTTTGAAAGATTAATAAGCTGAGTTACAGAAACATCTGTAACTTGGCCAGTGTCACGCTGTAGTTTTTAGCAGATTTTTGTCTAAAATCCGACCCAGTACAACCAGTCTTGCTCTGCTGTTGGAGAATATTATTAAGTCAGATTTAAAGGGTAGGGTGAATTATACTCCTCAGCTCAAGGCACATGTCCCTGTCTTATTTCCTCGATCTCTTCATTTTTCCTTCTTTTTTCCTCCAGACCCTATTTATAATCTTCTCCCCTACACATAGGCAAACATTTAATTGGTTGAGGTCTACCCTTCATTTCTATGTGCTCTTGAAAATGGATATTTTGGGGGGTGTATGAATTTTTAATAAACACAAGTATTGGTAATATTGTGCTGTGAATCTCATTCTGCTTATTTTTCAGCACCACAATTTTTTATATTCTATTCATGTTACTGTGACTACATCTACTGTTTCAAAATGCTACATGTAATCATTCTAAGCATTCATCATATTTTACTTACTCATTCCCCTGATAATGAGACATAGATTATCCCCAACTCCTTGCTACCTCTACAGTGTTATCATAAACATCCTTGTAGATGGTGTTCTTAAAGATTGTAAGGAAATTTCTCAGGGTTGTATAGCCAGGAGTGAGAGAGTTCTGAGTCAAATAGTATAGATATACTTGATTTGTCTAAGCACTGCTAGATTGCTTTCTAGAATATCCATGCCTGTCTATATGCTATATTACCACAGGTACCCCAACACTTGGAATTATCCAGCTGTGGTATGTTGCATTTTTCAAAGATGGCTGCAACAATATCTCCCATCCCGCATGCTTCCCTAGAAACTTGCCACTCATCATGAAGAAGTAAAGTCCAACTCTCCTCCCCTTGAATGTGGGCAGGCTTTTGTGAGTGTTTTGGCCAAAAGAACATGGCAAATGTAACACTATGTGACTTTTGAGACCAAATTGTGAAAGATGATTTAGCTTCCACCTTGCTTGCTGGAACACTTACCCTGGAGCCCTGAACCATTATGTGTGCAATCTGACTTTCCTGAGGCCATGTTATAAGGCATCTCGAACTAGCCCATGTGATAGGCCATAGAGAGAAGGCTACACGAGGGAAGAGATGTTATCTGGTCATCCCCTGGTTTCTCCAGCTCTAGATACTTTCTGACCCTGGGTCAGGACCTTCCAGCCAAGTCCTTCCTGAATCCCTGTTTCACAGAGACCATGAGAAATAATAAAACAATCGTTGCTATTTTAAGCAACTAAGGTTTGCGATAACTCATTATTATAGCAACAGTAATAGGAATACCAGGTTTCTAATTTTGGCTACTCTGATGTAAATAAAGTGTACATTTCTGTAATTACTAGTGAGCTTATGCATCTCTTAATATGCTAGAGTTAATTGCTTTCTTGAGTTAATTGCCTGTTCATTTCCTTTGTCCATTTTTCTTTTGGGTCCTTATTTGGTAGGTGTTCCTTTTATATTATAGATATTAGATCCTGTCAGTTTTAGACATTACAAATTACTTCTCTTCTGTCATCTGCCTTATAACTTTTATCATTGAACAGAATTTTTCATTTTGATATAATATTCACGAGTAATTTACCTTATAGATTGTGCTCTTTGAATTTTATTTAAATCCTCGTCCATCCCAAGGTTATAGGGCCATTTTCTTACATTATCTTTTATTACTTTAGAGTTTAATTTTTATATTTAGGTCTTTGATCTTCTTAGAGTCAAACTTATAATTATAAGGTGTTATATAGGAATTCAGTTTAATTTTCTTCAAAAAGGGTTTTCCAATGCTGTATACTAACCAGTTCATCCTTTGCTCTTTGATTTGTGTATGGTGCCATCTTTATCGTCGTATATGAGGGACATGGTTCTGTTATGACTCTCTCTTCTCCGCCGCTCTATTTTTTTCATTCACGCACCAAGACCGTTTTCTCTTTATTATGTCTTTTAGTATGTCTTAATTCATACTAGAGCAATTCTTTACTCTTTGGTTGTCTTTTTCAAAATTGACTTAGCTGTTTAGAAACTCTTAGGTATCTATGCACATTTTATTTTTTTCTTCACTATTAAATTTATTTTGGGCGATTTTGATTGACAAAATTATATAGGTTTCATGTATATCTATGCACATTTTAGAGGTTTATGAAGTACATCAAAATAAATCCCTCTGGAATTTTGATTGGAATCGATTTGGGTATAGAAAATTTGGGAAGATTTGGCATCTTTATAACATTAAGCCTTCCCTTCAGGAGCATAGAATGCTCTTCCTTTGGTCAGATTTTCTTGTATGTTCTTTCACCGAATTAAAAAAAAAAATTCTCTGTAGAAATCCTGTGTATTTTGGGGGAAGTTAATTCTTAGATTAGACATTTTATAGAATTTTGATGTTCTTTTTAATGGTGTCTTATGTTTGATTATATTTTGTAGTTGGTGGTTGTCGACATAGAAAAATTCTGTTGATACTCTGTTGCCTTGCTGAAGTCTTAGTAGTTTTGCATTTGTGATTTCTTTAGATTTTTTTATGAGGTCAATGATATCAAATAATGACAGTTTTAACTATCCCCTTTATAAGAAGGTAGGCCAAATTATTTCACATTTTTAAACTTCATGTATTTGAAATATATTTGAGGAAGAATATTCAGTGCTACAGGGCTTAATAATATTCAGACGTGATTTTTCCTGAATTAAAACTATTACAAGAAGAAGGAAATATTTCTTACCTGTTGTTGTTGTTGTTGTTGTTTTTTAGGAACACATGATAAAGGTCAGTGTTCTAAGATTTTCTTCCATTGTGAACCACCATGGAAATTGAAAATAGCCATTGGGGCTTCTACAACATTTTATTTAATTTCAGCAAATGCTTATTGAACACTACTATGTGTTAGAGGATACAAAAAAGAAAAAAAGACAAAATTCCCTGGTCTAAATTTATTTCCAGAGTGGAACGAGGGGCTGGGGATATAAAACATTTACCCTATCTTTGTGAAAAATGCTATAAGG
Source organism: Pteropus medius (assembly GCF_902729225.1). Classification (NCBI taxonomy): domain Eukaryota; kingdom Metazoa; phylum Chordata; class Mammalia; order Chiroptera; family Pteropodidae; genus Pteropus; species Pteropus medius. The sequence goes on from NW_024354498.1 coordinate 778,055, forward strand.
TGTTACCTGATCAGGAAGAAAGAATACTGAACTTTCTGGCTATTTGAGGAAGGTTTTGAGGGCATATTCATAAAATGTTCAGGTTTCAGTCATCCTCATTCTTTACTACATTTTACTTTGGTTTGACCATGAAGGTGATAGGGAATCAGGTAATAAATCTTCCTAATTACTTTTTTTGTTAATTTTCTAGATGACATTTATTAAAATTCTAAACAGCCCTTTCATCACTACAAACATACTATTGATTAATAACCTCTCATTAGGGACGGAGAAAACTTGGCTAAAGTTCATCTGAAGTTTTGAAGGTTCTGCCAAACAGTTCAGATAGTTAAAGTTTGCTGATTCTCAATTTCCAGATTGGAGCAGGCATAGAAGTTAGAAACTGAAAGTAGCCAATCAAATGGTTGTGACCGAGTTAGGCTTGAGTGAAAGATTCACTTAATCTGAGTTTTCTCTGCATTATTATACCAAGTGTGCTGTGATGGGAAATTGTTACTCTCAAGAGTATGCACACACTGAAGGTGAACTAGATTGACAGAATCTAGCAGTTACATCTAACAATATAGATTGAAATCCTGTACAGATAGACAATAGTGTTGGAAAGGGCACTCTCCAAATGCAAACTACAGACAAAATAAATAGCTCTGAAGAGTGGTTGTCTCCACCATGCACCACAAACAGTGCACCAGGTGATCCATTGAGTCTGTGCAACACTGTGCCTTTTTAAAATAAAAGAAAACTTTACTGATGTTAACCATAAGGATTGACCTTGAAGCCCTCACTTGTTCTGACTATTTAACAGACACATGTTACATCACTTATGTGATGGGGGAAGTATGGGCATTCTACTACATGGAGACCTTGACAGTGATCTCCTCATTCCTTTCTTCCCCAGTGTTCTGTTAGATATTTTGTTTATGTGCCTTAAATTTTAGTAATGATAGGTTATTGCTTAAAATCTTGTAAGTATGCCACATATAAAAAAACTCTCATCAGCATACTTTGTATCAACTTGGAAACATCTTTAAGAATATTTCAAATGCTTTCAGTGAATTTTTATTCATTTATTCAGTCAGTCAACAAATGTTTATTTACCTTACAAGATTTACCTTCCAATTAGTTGGCAGTAACAACTCATTTACACTAGGGAAGATATAAATATATAAGCCAAAAATTTAATGAAATTCTTTGCATAATTGGAGGATGAGATTTTAAAATGGTAATCATGGTTTAATAAGCACAGCCAATCATACGGTTCTTCCATTTGTAGCTATATATCATTGTGAGATGCATTTTCCACCATGATAGCCATTAAAACCAAAAAATCTGAAACAACTGATTTAAAATTGGATCACAAAATGGTAAACCAAGATTTTAAAAAATATTGCCCTCACTAAAATATGATTAGAGTTTTGGTGAAAAGTGAATAAATCATAAATGTATCAAGAATTAAAATATGAAATTTATTTTAAAATATTTGTCACATTTACTATAATTAATGCATAAATTTTATGAGATGTACAATATATTGACATGCTATTATAGACATATAATTTAGAAATAAATACGTGTGTGTATGTGCTCTTGCTTTCTGGGTGTGTGTGCAGGCTCATGGGGAGTATATGCTAATTTTTACTGGTTGGGTTTTGGGGCAGAATATGATCTAGCGAGGAAAGGATCTTTGGACTTTCTGTTTTGTTCATTGATATATGTCAAAGGTTAAGAACCAGGGTTGGCAAACTTCTGTCCACAGGCCAAATTTAGCCCGCCTCCTGTTTTTATCAATAATGTTTTATTGGAACACAGCCCCACTCATTCATTTGTGTATTGCCTGTGTCTGCTTTCACATTATAACAGGAAAGTTGAATAGGTGTGACAGGGACCATATGTTTTGCAAAGCTAGGCCTTTATTCTTTGGCCCTTTATAGAAAACATTTGCTGACCCCTCATCTAGAAGCATGCCTAATGCATAGTAAGTGCTCAATAAATGTCTGTTCAATGAGTTAATGAATAAATTTTATGCATGATCACAAGAGGTTGTAGTGGCTTCTTCAATTCAGGCTTTTCGTGCCTCTTGGTTGCTTGAATTTGGAGTAAATGTGAAGAGACAGTGTCTAAACCTAGTGCTTTTGCTCTTTTCCTAATTACATTATAGAATAATGGTTCTGAATTCCTATTTTGATTTTCTAAAGAGATAGCAAAGAGCTTGCATTCTACTTCTCTGGAGTATTACCCTTTTTTTTTTTTAAGAAGTGGGGAATGTTGGGAAAGTGACACATTCAAAGTTCTCTAGAGGCACATGTGATGGTCAAACTAAAAATCGCAAAGTTTAGGCAATCGCTAACTTAAATAGAAATCTACAGTAAATGATCCTGTATCCTTAACCATCCATACTATTGTATATCATGACTTTCACCACTTTATAGAAATATTGTGTGGCATGTTAGAGGAGCTGGGGTCTTGATGGGGATTCTCCATTGGGCATTGTAAAACCTTGTATTTGAGAGAGCAAGAGCTTTCATTCAGTCCTGTCTTTCTCTCAGTGGAAACATCCAGATCACATATACAGAAAATGGCTCTAAGGTTTGGTTTGTGTTTCTTTCATGACAGAGAGCTCATTAATTTACAATGAAGCCCATTCTACCATTAGCACTCTGGTTGTTAGCGTTTTCTCCCTTGGATTGAGCCAAAATTATAATTATAATATAATTTCATTTTCTTTGTTTAAAATTCCAAACTAGTGGCATATGATAAATTGTTTCTCTTTTTTTCTTGAGATGGTTGTAGGTATTTCTGTACTGGAGAGAGTCTTAAAAAGAAAAATACATTGTTGCTATCATTATATTCCAAATTGTAGTGTAAAATAGAAATCTGAACATACCAAATTATAGGATGTTCTACTCGGTAGCCAAAAATTGGAGTCATTGTGATAAAAGCGAAATATGTAATCCCTCCCCTTCCTTCTTTCCATATAATTCAAGTTTTCTTAGGTATCTGATCTTGATATTTTGCAGAATGTTTGATAATATAGCTGCAAGATTGGAATATACAATGTGAATAGAATTTAGATTAGAAGACATATATTATTTTTTGCCCCACCTTTTAATATTCTGGAAAGGAAGGTGAAAATCATTAACGCGCTTGTCCTCTGCTGAACTTGAACAGAGAGAAGCCCAGGGACTGGACAACGAATATTAGGATGATTTGACCATAAACCCGCTGGCCAAAGAGCAAAGAGGCCTGAGACCTACCCACAGAATGGCAGTTGGATCAATTACCCACTTTGTAAATTAACTTTGGAAAACCCTACTGTGGGCTACTTTTACTTTCTCATATGTATTACCTATATTTTTAACTTGTATTTTCTGAACATTGTCCAATAAGCATGAAATAGTTACACAATCAGAAAAAAAATGCTATTTTCATGTAAGACAACCAAGATTTATACCCAAAACTAATATAAAATGATATTGAATGTCAATTGTAATTGAAAATTTAAAAAAAGACAACAAGGATTTAGAGAACTCCGACAACCTTACCAACAAAATGGACAATGTACTTAAAGACATACAGATATAAAAGGGTGCGTCAGTGTTACAAAATAAAACTAACCCTTTCTATTACCCAGCTCTTATTTATAAGAGCATAGCAATGAATAAATGCATAAGAAAATATTGAATTATTGTTGTTTCAAAGCTCCTTGTGAGGGAAAAAAAAGACTTGTGGATGAAGGGAGGATGTAGGGAACCCATTTAAACTAGAAACTTTTGTTCTTTGAAAGTGCAGAGAAAACATGTTTTCATACACTTGGAAGACTTTCAGCTATAAACATTACTTCTGAATTTTGCATATTTGATTTCGACATGCCCATATTTCCCATTTTTAAATATCGATTCAGATTTACGTAGGTGTAGACATGACCAGTGAACTTCTCAAGTTCTCAAACCCTCCTTGTCACTAGGTGTACTAAGCCGAAACCTAACCAGACAGATGTCCCGCATTCTATTAAAGATGTTTTAGAGAATGTTGGCTACTATTTTATTTAACAGCTCTCCGTATCATCGGCTTATTCAACGAGGCTTTTCTGTATCGATTTTTAAATAAGTTTTATAAAAATGTATTTAAGTTTTCTACGTGCTTGCATAGGGTATACACGTCACAATAGCACCTTCAGGTTGGGGCTCAGGGAGGAAGTGGGCGGAGATTCAAGTTCAGCAGAATCAGCACGTGGAAGAACTGATGACTTGTAGAGAGTGCTGGAGCACCAGTTTGTAGGTCCACAGGCCATAGTGAATGCTCATCTGATACTTGAGAGGTTCGATTAAAGGAGATGGAGCATGGCATTAATGTGGGAAACTCTTGCCTTCAGAAGGTCATCTAAGTTACATGTTGTTTTTCACAGAAGTGTGGATCACATGGCACTGAATCCAAGGGAGGAAAAAAGATGACTTTAGGGTAGGAAAAAGCACTGAGTTACATGGTGAGAAAATCTCTTTACTATTTTCTATCAACCATCTACTTTACCTCAAGGAGGAAGTCTCAGTTTGACTCTAGTGTTTCTTTAGAGCCTGTCACTACTTGCAAGCTTCCATATTTAGTGAAGAGAAAGCAGACTTCAAAGTAGGAGCCTTCCGCAAGCCAAAGAATCCAGCTAGCATTTAATTTTTTTATTGTTTTTTTTTTTTCCCCACAGTAACTACAGTTGACCCTTGAACAACATGGGTTCGAACTATGCAGGTCCAGTTACACGCAGCATATATGTTCAAACTCCTGTAGTTCAAGGGTCAACCGTATTTTTAAAGTTAGTCTCTATACACCATAAATGCTACTGGATTTCCATTTATTTATTTACTTTTACTTTTTATTGAAATATACATGTAAATGGTAAATACGCATTTTTCTGAGAGGGAACACGCTTTTGTAATTAGGACCAGATCTAGAAATGGAACATTTCTTGGATCCAGACATCCCTTCTAGTTACCACTTCACTCCACCCCAAGGCCACTACCATCCTCATGTAACTGCATGGTCTATTTTGCCTATTTTTGAAGTTTATATAAAATAGAACCATGTAATAAGTGTTCTTTTGTGTATGGCCTATTTCGTTCAATATGATGTTTATAAAATTCATTCACATTGTCTCATGTCTGGCTTGTAGATGCTCCGAGTGTTCACTTTGTGGCTTTATTCGCTTTATTCAGAAGTGCCTCTGTCTCTCCTCCAGCTCCATGCAGGGGAAATCCAGATTGAACCAATCAACTGACAGCCACAGTGTTGATAATACTTCAGGGGAACTTTACACAGGGAGTCGACAGTGAGGGGAAGGAAATTAAAGAGGAGGGACTCCAGGTTACCTCCTTTAATATGAGCTCTCTATGGACTGATGGATAGGTCAGTGGGAAAAGTGAGAACCATCTTGTGCTATCATCTCCAGTTGTGTGTGTGACTGTATAGTACAGTTTTAGTTCTGGTGAAAGACTGTCTCCTTCCCACCCTTTGTTCCAAGTATTATGAACATAGATAAAAGAAAATAGATGCATTTCACATTCATTGATGAGGGAGGAAAGGGAGAAAGGAAACGCGAGTAAGGAGGGAAGGAGAATGGACAGAGGTGGAAAGGGAGTCCTCTTGCTGTGGATTACCTCCTGGAGCCTCAGCTAAGAGCTGCTTCTAGCACTTAGACATTGCACTGATCTCTCTGGGTTTGCAGAGATAATGCTTAGTGTTCCCTTGCAAGTTCCATGCAGTATCCATGCCTTTATCTTCTTTAATTCTTCTAAGAGTAGGTTCCCAAGAGCTCAGCACATTATTAGTCTTAAAAGAAGTTGATGTTACTTTCTTGCAAACCAGTTATCATAGTACTATCATTTTTTCCTCATTGTAATTCTGTCTCACTGCTCTTTTTCTACTTTCAGGACCAACAAAAACTCACATTTCTAAAAGAACCCCACCTCAAATTATTCTGAACCAGATTATAATTAAACAGAAAGAAGTCTAACAGATCTATTCAACTAGTTCCTTCTCTGTGCTTTAACCCTTTCCCCATTATCCAACAGGAAAAAGTCTCTGATATCTTTATTTACATTGTGACAGAAATGAATCATCCTAAAAAGTCACCTCTTGGGATCCCATGTTCATTTTGAACTCTTAGTTATCATTGTTATTAATATTTTAACCTTTTTCTGCTTTTAAGAAGACTCCAAATCTTAGAATATAAAGGGACATTTGGAAGGGCAAAAGGACCTTTGCTTTACCTATTCAACATTCAGAATGTATTGAGCACCTATTATGTACCAGGACTGTGCTGATTGATGGGAAATATATTATTCCTGAGATTTATATTACAATTAAAATCGACTTTGAGGGTAAACCTGGAAAAGGATAGAGATAGGTCAAGAGTTTTAATATCTGGTTTTCTCCTTTGCCTATTGCTTCTTGCTTCTACCAGATCAAAGCTTAAGGAGGTTCCCTTCTCGGCTGTGGTGGCCGGGTGCCAATGCCCTGGGGACTACAGGCTCCCAAATTACAAGCTTTTCACAGCAAGAATTTCTTTCTTGTTGGGTCGGATATAGTAGGGAGATTCTGACACTGAGTAGGAGATTGGGTTATAAGACCCGAAGGTCCCTCCAAATTTAGGTTCTAGTGAAACGGTGAATGCCACTTGTCCAAGGGCATAAGAGTCTACTTTATTATATACTGGAGTAGAGTCATATAGCACTTTATCACTAATACAAAATTCCTACCAACATTTGATTCTCATAGTAAACCTAGAAGCACACAAAATGATCTCTTTTTTTTTTTTTACAGTTGATGAAAGGCAGGCCTACCATGTGCTCATTAACTGTAGGTCATAACCACCATTAATAAGCCTCTCTCCCAGCTGCTATTTCCTATTACTCTGCTGCCATGGTGTAGATAAGAAATGTAAATGCGCTGAGTCTCATAACAATCCTGTATGTTACAATTCTAGAGGTAGCCAGAAAAACAATAGGAATAGTATAAAAAAGTTTCTATGTCTTTTGGATATAAAATAAGCCCTTTCCTATGAGAGAATGCTTTATTCCTCGAAGGTCTTAGGAGCAGTTGTGGAATTGCATGCATCTGAAAGAGATTTTAGTACTTTCATTCTGGCTCACAAAATGTTCTGAACAATATCTGTGACCCAATATGGAGCAAGTTCCTAGGTTGACAAAGGATTCATTTTGTATATTGCATATCTTTTAGGAAATTCAGTGCTCAATAAATGATTCTTGAAATTAACTGTCTATGTAGAAGTACTGTTTTTTATCACTGCTGATAAACAGACGAGTGGACCAGACTCTGTGAAATCTCTTTTCTCAAGCTCTACCTCTAATTAGATTTGGTTGAAATCCATTAACATTTTCAAAAGCTGTATCTTATTGAACATTGTTTTGTTTCAAAATGGAAGAGTGAGCCAGAAACCAATTTTAAGGTAAAATTTATTAAGCAAATATATTGTATTTAAGAAAGATACCATCTGGGTCTTAAATTTTCATGGATAATGTAGACATATGCCAAAGGTTGAGTGATGGAGAGTTAAAACAGAGGTCTTATTTCAGTAAATAAATTTTATCACAAGAAATCTAGTTAGGTTAGATATATTCACTAAAATAGCCACAGCAGCATATTTTACGAAGAAAGTTACAATGACGGATTTAAGGTTTGATAGAGTTGGTGTTTTGTTGTACATTTGAAACTGATGTTCTTATAGTTAACTTTAGGTAAGTAACAATGCTACTGTGATCATAATGCTACAGAGAACTTTAGGGAAGTAGAGATTTATTCTTTTCATATGCTAATTCCTTTAGCAGGTCTTTATTTGAATGTGCTGCAGTGGATTTAATGTGGTGGGTAATATTTTCAGGGCATAGCGATTGTGAAATTGCCTTTTAATTTCATTTTAGTAGTGAGGATTATGATTGTATTTGAATCAGATTCTGAATTTTATCTTTACAGATTAATTTTTAGTAATGTACTCTTCTTAAGAAGCTAAATATATTGAGTGCAAATTCTTTAGGAAAATACGGTATATTTCTGTGTCCATACCCTTTTTTTTTTTTTTGTTAGCAACTTTAATTCCCAGATCTACATTGGACAGAAATCTAGATGAATCACCATTCGCTTTTTAATTTTTTTATCTGTAATTCGTTGAAAATGTGCCTATTTTTTAACTGCTCAGCTGAGAATACTCTGATGAAAAGCAAAACATTAAAGCCTATAATTAGCTATTTATATTTTTCTCCTCCTTTGCGGTAATGTCCTTTAAGTTTTTTCCTGGGTTGAAACTGGCAAAAGTATCCAGAATAATGGGTAGGACTTGAAACATAGAGTTAAGGGCAGTGAAAATAATTGAGGCACAATCCTTCAGGACTGTTTTGTATTCATATTTAGTATGCATTATATAACACAATGCTTTCTTGCTTCCTTTAGAGACATTGGGTCCTCTATATTTAAGAGACCAAATAGTTACTTGACTGAATGAGTGGGTAGTGCAACATATAGTGTTCATGGTATGGGCTTTGAGTAGGCAGTTTGTAGTGGGGCTTCTTGATAATCAAAGTTTTACAAGCTTGTGAAGACTGGCTTTCCATTTTCTGTGAATAATATGAATCTTTTGCAATTATGAGGACGAAATCTTTACAACTGGGCCGGAATCGGATGTCTTAAAAGGACGGTAAATGTAAGAGACCATGCTCTTGGTTACTACTTGAGAATATCTGTATCATTTTGTACATTTACCCTTTTGGAGCTTCTGTTTCCTCATCTGGCTGAGGAAGTGGATAAAATGGTGCCTAATTCACAGGGCTAGTGTGAGCAGTATATCCAATAGAATGGCATTGCCCAGATGGGGCAACGTGAGAATACACATTCAGTAAACATTAGATGGGTAAATGATTGGGTAATTGATACAGTAAGTAGCATTTATAAAATCTTTGTGGTTTGTTTCTTTATGTTTAATTTAATGGTCAGTGTGCTTAATTCTCATATTTCGGTAGGCCAGATTTATCTTTAATGTATGTGACATCTTAGAGCTGAAGGTTTTAAGAGATTTTGCCATTCATAACAGATCTAAATGCTTAACATTTTGATGGTGTCTGATGGCTTCAACAGTAGAAGCAGGCCCGACAG
>NW_024354498.1:787295-933990 GCF_902729225.1 Pteropus medius
TGTGGCGTGTGTTATTATGTATTGGAAAGGAGTAAGTAGAGAGGATGCGATAAGATCAGGCAGAAAGGAAAAAGAAAGGAAAAAGAGATAGAATGGGGTGAGATATGTGCTGTGAGGATGTGCGAGGTCAAGAGTGATATCAAATTCTCTGTCCCTAATTGAAGAAGCTCATGGGGTTTCAGGCATGGGAGAGACAAATAGATTCATTAGCTCTGAGGCAACACCCACAGCTCCTACCTAGAGAGATATGGACACATTTTCATTTTGAGAAATTTAGCATAGCGTAGATGTGGTTAATATTAACGTAGCTGCACCAATTTAAATGTGCTTTAGTGTAATTTAAACCACCCACGCAGTTTTCCTTTGAAAACACAAACATGTGACTCTCTCAAAGTTCTCACCCACGCTCATTGCTTGTGCTTGGGAGTCTTGCAAACTCATTTGGCATCATCTTAAGTAACCTTCCTGAACTCTTGGACTTTTAAATGTCCTAAACTTTTTAGAGGAGAGCATACAAAGTATTAAATACATTATTTAAAAATGCCCACATTTAAATAAGGTGGTTTAAAAAAAGGCAGGCTCACTGTTTTCCTTGTGGTGTAGCATTTTATTCTAGGGATTCCCTTTCTGTGCCCAGGCATGTCGTGGGGAATGAGAGGCAGTGCCTCTTTTTTCATGATTTTGGGGTCAGGAATTTAGGCAAGGCTCGCTGGATTATTTTTCTGCTCCACATACTGTGGATTGAGATCACTCAGTGATATTTAGCTGCTAACCAGTCTGGTCTAGGGAGTTCAAGATGACTTCACTCACGCCCAGCACCTTACCAGGGATGTCTGCAGACATGGGCTCAGCTGAGTCATTTTCCCTTTCCATTCTCGGTACATCTCCACGTGGTCTCTCCATCATGGTAGTCACACTTCTTCCATGGTAGCTCAGGGCACCAAGAGATGGCAGGGGAAGCTGCCAGGTGTCTTTAAGCCTAGGCCAGTAACAAACACAGTGTCACTTCCACTGTTTCTATTATCTGTGAGGACCGGCAGAGGCCTGGCCTGATTCGAAGGTTGCCAACTCTCAATGAGAGAAATGTAAAACAGTTTTCATCCATCTGTAATCCACCACAGTTGAAGATATAAGAACTCACAGAATCCTTGTCCTTCTTAAACCTAAGCGTGTAGTATAAATCTCAAAAGATTATGGAAAGATTTATAATTGCAGAAGTGAATCATATCATGCCTTAGAAACAGAATATGAAGCCAACATGTTAGATCTTAAATCCTAGTCTGCCATATTCTAGCTGTGGGACCTTCAGCATGTTGCATAATCTTTTCATGCCTGAATTTCTTTCTTTAGAAAGTGGAACTACAGTACTTACCTCATAAACTTGAAAGGATTGCACGAAGTTACATGTGTAAAGAATTTAGGAATCATTCCTGGATGGTGATAAATGCTCTGGGAAGGAAAGGGTTCAGCAGCTGGTCTGCAATTCATTTCTCTCTCGTCATTTCTCTCTTGTAACCAGGGGAATGTTTACAGGAAGGCAAGAAGGCAAATGACCGGGCCTAATCTCCTTATAAACATGCTAATAAATGATCTGGTGAGCAGACTAATGGTGTGCGTGAGAAGGAGAAGTCATGTTTATGGACTTCTTTTGAAAGGGTGTCTTTGGTTTAGGATTGCTATGTATGGTAAACACATCTAGGGTCCCTGGATTTATGGGGCATGGCTCTCTGGAAAATATCAAGTTGCGTAACCATCTGCCTGGAAATGGAGATGTTTCATAACCTAAAATACTCCCTACTGTATGCTGTGCCTTCACACCCGACTTTGAGAACGTTGATCACAGGTCAGAGCGTGCGTCTCTAACGTGGGCAGGGAGGGGTCGGGAAACCTGCACTTCATATCCTGAACCTCCCCCTGCTTCACCTGTGCCTCTGACTGCTTATATCCTTGAAATGATCAGCAAAGCATGTTACCGGGTAATATGTATGACTCAGATGAGTCTGATTTGGTAATCTGATCTTTTTTATTAAGTCGTGCTCAGTAAATGTTAAGTAAAACAATTATTAAGATGATATACAATTTTTGGTTTTCTCCCCATGGAAAAACGAGGGAGGAGAAGCAGTCTTAAATATTTTTTTTGCCTTCCCTAATTTTATTTTAATTAAGTTACCAGAGGCACCACAGGATTATATTTACTTGAGGGCAGAGCATGTTATTCTTTTGTGGGTATCCATGGTGTCGTGGACCATGCATTTATCGTATTGCTGATGTGTTTTAGTTTGATCTTAAGCTGGTTAACATATTTCAAATGATTCAGAAAGATCAGTTGTGGTATTAAAGGACTCATTTCAATGAGTCTTTTCCATCATAGTATTGTCTATTGCTTTAGCCAAAATTCTGAAGTAAGGCCTTTAATTTAGAATATCTGCAAGGGAGTACAGTTCCTATGTTTTCTATGTCGTTGATAATACCAAATGGTTTCTGATTCAAATACGAATTCTTTTTGGTTCTGCAGTTTATGTTCACATATGCATATGGATATACCAGAGTCCCAGAACCCTCCACATGTCAAATGAAGATGTACTGATTAAATGTAGCCCGAGAAGAAATTTCCACTTGCTCTAGATATACAGTTTACAGAATGCTTTTATATTCGTTTACAAAACAATTATATGTAGGAGTCAGAGAATCCACCTACGTTTCCTGCCCCATTTTTCCCCCTTGCTCATGATCTTGAATTACTGATGCTAAGGCCCTCTGCAGAAGATGTATGGGATGTCTCTACTTTGTCTCAGATCTTCCTTTACATCTGAAAGAAGACATACTTATAAAGAGGGAGCCTAAATTCCTTTCTTCTGCTGGAAAGGCACCACTGGTCAAGTAATTGCAAGTTAGCATGAGTGGAATCATAGTGACAAAGATGCGAGGTAGTGCTTTGTTGGAGGATATGACTTCACAAACAAAGCAAAGATTCCCTAGGAATAAAGAGGGAAACCAACAGTGTCACAAAGAACTTGAAAACAAGTATCTTGGATATACTGCACTGTAGAGACACACATAACAAAGAATATCTTACCAAAGGTATTTTAGAGAGATTTGCCTCATTTGACCCACCCAATGACACTAAGAGATGGGCTGAACAAAAAGTATTGTTGAGTTTTTACTGGTGAAAAACTAAAGCTCAGAGAAATTGCTATACCCCAGCTCATGTGGTAGAGAATGGCACAACTGAAATTCTCTGGACCCTTAAGCCATGTCTGTCTCTCTAATAAAAGTTACCACATAAATATGCTAAACAATTGAGTAAGTTCAATTGAAGCTACTTTTACTGAATGTTTGTGCAAGGCAGACTGCTCCATGCTTTGGGGATAAAAAGACTGAGATTCTCTGTCTATAAAGATCTTGTAAGTTTGAAGAGAAAAAAGTGACATTCATTCAAATAACCACGATCAAAGGCAGAATGGTGAGGTATAATGCAAGTGGCTTGATTTATCCAATTTTAAAATAATACAAATTAGAAACCCTATGTATGTAATGATAGCCCTTTGGATATAGAAAAATGGAATAATTTGTACTCTATTCACACAGATGCCAGCTCATCATAATAAGAATGATGCTTTTATGTCTGAAAATAAGTGGGACTATGGCTTAGTTTGCTGATGCGTTTAAACTAATTCTAGTCCAGTATGATGAGTAGCTTTCCCACTGAAATCTGGCATAAATATTTAGAGAAGAAATTGGAGTAGCTGCTACTAGATATTGTTATCACTGTATGAAGACTGGGTGCTCGAACTAAGTGTGGCTTTGAAATGCAAGTTTGTCCTTATTATGTAAATCAGGATTCGGAGTTCTCAGCTGTTTTCTCTGAGTACACATAAAGCTTGACTGCAAGGTTCAATGAGCTTTCATAGTCTTCTCCAGCTGTCTTGGCAACATTAATACCTGTAGAAGCCAATAGAATGTATTCTGGCTTGGCTCTGGAATTTGGGGGGAAAGGCAAAACTACACTTACGGATATTAATTAAGATAATGGAGTAGGGAGTTTGATGTGAGATAGTCTTGAATGTAGTGATGTGATATCTTATTTGACCCCAGTTTAGTTTTCTACAATAGGACTTTATTAATGAACTTTAAACCTTTATTATATAATAAAGTCTGGATAGTATATTATCACTACAATAAGAATAGAAATGGATGCTTAGGTTGCAGTCCAGGGCAGGTATGCTGGTTTCACTGACATTTACTATCATTCTCCTTGCCACCTTAGTTCTTGGATTCCATCTGCAAAAGATGGCTGCTGCAACTTCGGTCTTCATGGCCACATCTCAGACAGCTGGGAGAAGGAAAGATATGTGATGACATTTGAATTAGTCCCCTTTAAAGAGTTCCTAGAAGCGCCCCTACCCTGAGACTTTTGCTTGCATCTCACTGACGACTGCTATTTATAATAGACAGAATTTTAGGCTTCCTCGCTCCCTCCTTTCCCCCTTCCTCCATTGCTCCATACCTCCCTCATTTTCTCCCTTCCTATATTGCTACCATCTATAATACAAGGTTCGTTATGAGGAAGAAGAAGATTGAATGGGCAGTAGGCAACTAACACTCTATGCTACAGATAGACTTTCATTTAATAAATTATAGCTTCTTCCAACCATTAATGGGTAAACTTCATTGTGACTAAAGATATATGTGTTCTCACCATATATCTTAGGGTGAGAACGCTTAAAACCATGCTTTTTCTTTTTAAAAATGTTCCCTGTTTTTTTCCTACCGGTATGGGCACATTTTATTATTATTATACTTCAAGGCTTTTTTTTCCCTCTCCTATGACTGATGTCTCCCAGAAAGTTTTATACAGTTCTTTGTTCACAAAATACATTCACATTTCTTGTCTGATTTTTTTCCTGTCAACAACCTTGGTGTCCTGGAGCTAGCAGGACAAAAATTATCATTCCAATTTTACAATTGAGAAAATGAGCTTCAGAGAGGTTTAATGGTCTGCTCAAAGGCAGTCAGGTAATAAGTGGGAGGCATGGGATTTGCAACACATTTTTCCATCTTCGAGACCATCTCTCTTTCCATGACTGCAAGTTATATCATTTTTGACAGAGTTTTCAGGTGGCTTGTTCCATTTATTTTCTTTGAGCTGCCCAGATGAAACTACTCATTGCTGAGTTCCCTCTGCTTCCCAAGGGTCCACACTGTATTCTTATAGACCATTTCATATCTTTTGTGACCTAACTGAAAACTGTGGTCAGGTAATCCTGAACATGGATTTTTGAGGTAGACTTGGAGGGTTGGTGTTCCCTTAACAACGTGATCCCCTAGCAATTTGTGTATCTTGAGATGTTCATAGGGATAGGACCATGTAAGGACAAGGTATGGCTGAAAATTATACTTGTGCAAAATGTCTGAAATTAGGCTTGGCCTGGAAAATTACTGGATAGACTGATGACCTGTGTCACTTCCTTTTGGCATTTTACATGGTGATGACCATGCTTCAAAGGCTTCCACTGGGTTAGTGGGTTATATTTCTTGCTGAGAAGTACAAAACCATTGGACTGAGATCCTACTAAAGGTTCGAAATAAAATCAATCTTCTCGTGCCTACTTGGAACTATCTTCCAGCTCTGTGACCATTGATTGTGATTGGAATATTGGCTTTGAATGCCACTTCAGATTCAGGAAAGAAACACATGTATTGAACAGTGTTTTGCATCTGTCCTAATGCTCCTCTCATTGTCAATCAGAAGTTGGCTGTCAAAAAAGGACAGAGACTGCAAGATTATAAAACACTACAACTAGTCATGGAAAGAAGGAATTAATTCAAAAAATCATCTTCCCCAAACTCACCTTCAATACATGTGTGGCATACTTTGCATCCATTTCCTAGAAGTTTCTGAGGCATACTTGTATGTTTTCCTGGAATACGAAATGGTATTCGTGAAGGGCATCTTCCTCTTCATCATACTGTAAATTGAGTTATCTTGCTTCTAGGCAAGAAGTAGAATATGGCTATAAGTATGGTTGTCTGTTTTAATGAAATAGTAGTAGACACAGTGTCTCTAATCATAGTCGAGTTAAGCAAGGCATACCATTTGAGTCACATGGCTCTTTTCGACTTATCCTGCATGATATGGTAGCTGGAGGGTGGGAGAGTGAAATATTGAGAGGTTTGGAATAGGGGATTGCCATTTGAACAGCAGCAGGTTATCATGGTAGTATTTGAATGAAAATAATGCCATTTGATGATGCCTTTTCAGGCACATGGATGCAAATAATGTAATGGTCAGGCATTCTGTTAGACTGCACATTCACATTTGAGTCCAAGTTACCTCTGTGAAGTTAAACAGTTTTCAGGAGTTCAGAAACACATGATTCCAAAGCCTTTCTATTCACATCAGGGACCATGTGAGTGCTGTATCCCACAATTTGTGTAGTGCACAATTTATAGAACTGCATGTTGTAACCCTGTATACTCATGTTTACAAGTCCTGTGAAATGCTTAATAACTTTGGAGATTTAAGATCCACACATTGCTGTAATTCCAATGATTTAGCTATGTTTTCTCATTTGAAACATTGCAACGAAAATTAGTGTCCAGAATTATGATTTTTTTCCTTTTTTCTTTAATTTCTATATGTAAAATACTTGGAATAAATAAAGAGATCTCTACTACTTTGATGTCTTATTTTTCCTAATGTTTTTGCAGACAAGAATTAAAAATGCAAACCATTTGAGTATTAGCTGGATGGTCAGGTGAGGTATGCTGAAAAGTAGGCAACACCACATTCACCAAATCCACATGACTCTCTTTGAATTAATGAATATTGAGGAAGTTAGGCATGGATGCAAGAGGAGTTGTGTAAAAAAACAGCCAGCAACCAAATGCTTTTTATGGTTCCTTGTCAATGTGTTCATCTATATTTTTCATCAGCAATAGTTTAGTAATCCCATTCAAGATAAAAATATTAATTTTTACAATTTCCCAGTACCTAGCAGACTTCTAAGAATAAACACTCATAAACTATTTTTATTTTTATTTAAGCAATAAGTGGATATGTATGTGTGTGTGGGTGTATATAAAACGAATATATATGTATATATATGTGTGCGTGTGTATATATATACATATATATGTATCTATATATATGTATGTATATGTGTGCGTGTGTATATATATACATATATATGTATCTATATATATGTATGTATATGTGTGCGTGTGTGTATATATACATATATATGTATATATATGTGTGTGTGTATATACATATATATGTATATATATACACATATATATATATTTGTTATACTATTAATCTAGAAATGAAAGCCTTGGTTACCATTTTATCTCTTAACGCCGCCATTGAATTGTTTTTCTTAAGGTGCAAAAGACCCCTTTATTCTTTAGATTGCATTGCCCTACAATCAGAACTTTTTATTTGTTCTATAAATACAACCAAGAACAAAATATGAATTAAATAAGCACCTCTGCAGTTTTGGGAGTCAAGGCAGGAGGGGAAGGTCTAGCGGAACAAACATGCTGGCTGTGGTTTTGGTAGGTTGCAAGAAGCCTGCAGGTTATCTGGTAGGTTTTCTTTCCTGTTCTCCCAAGCTCTTTGCCACGGTTTTGTTAGAGCGAGATAATTTCTCATTGCTGTTTTCTGTATGCTGTATGCTCTATGGATCCCTGCCGAGATCATTACAGATGTAGGAGGATGGCCTCCATCAAAGAAAGTCAGAGAAACTCCCATGAGGGAAGCCAAGGTGTCATTTCCTGGGACCAAATGGTCAGTATTCCCTTTACTCTTCCCCAGCAGGCTGCTCTGTGGGTCACCTGGCAAATGCACTTTTCCTCCTTAGATTCAGTCTGAATGTACTCACAACTGACACTCTAAAAATGGCATGCCATACATAATTGCCTGTGTCAGTTGCCAATCGATTTTGTGAGTGACCAGTCAGCTTCTTTGATTAGAGTGCAGAGTAAATGTGACCAAGGTTACTGGTTGATGTCTCCTTTGTGGTTATATATTGGATCACCATCAGGCCTGAGTTGTCAGAACCAAGGACAAGTGTCAATAGAAGATACAATAGAGTATTGCAGGAAAACACAGTGTCTAAGGTGTTCTGACAAGTAGACAGACTATTGCGATAGAGAATCCAGAAAGAGAGAAAATGAAGCAGAGTACATGTTTCTAACTAATTTGCTGAATTTTACCCCAGGAATCAGAATCAGTGGAGTGAGAGCTTGCTGGAGGTCCTGAGATGGTGGTATGATTATCAAAACAGAAATGAAGGCAGATGTCCAGTTATCAGAAATAAGATAGGAATATGGAGACTGAGACAAGGTGAATCAAGGAGCTCCAGACTTAATTCCAAGATCACAGCTGAACCTGTCTGCAATAATACTTTTTGCATCTAGGACTTGGGGGTAGGCTTGGTCTTCATACGGGAATCAGTAACCCTTAGCCGAAGATGGAGGAGGTGTGTAACTCTCAGGCATCATGCTGGGCCTGAGAGGTCCTGGCCAATGGAATTGCAAATAGATGCCCTTAGCCATAGGGAGAGGATGAGCATGTGTGTGGTTCAGAGATTCTCAAAAGTGAACATCTAACAGATCATTTCGGGGTCTTGTAAAAACGCAGAATGCTGGACCCAACCCCCAGGGTTTATGATTCAGTAGGCCTTGTACCAGAGAACTTGCATTTTTACCTTGTTTCCACGTGATGGTGATACACAGGTTCCAGGGGCCACACTTTGACAGTCACCATGGTAGATCAGCGCTACACCAATGTATTGGAAAAAACAACAGAATAAACCTTTTTGGTTTGTGAAAGCAGACCAGGCCCTTGTGTTATTCTTTTTGTTTTTCCTGGGAGAACAATAAGATGATGGTAAAAGATTCTCAAATTTCTAGAAGAAAGAAATGCAAGCCATCTAAGAAAGATGATTTATGGCTATTGATAGAAAAAAAACAAAATGGGAAACAGCAGGCTTGGAAATGAGAAGGGATATGCATCATTTTCTCAGACGATCCTTGTAAAGCTTCAGGCTCAAAGTTAGCAACAACAATGGAAAGTGCAAGTTAGAAAGGTAATTTAAAGAGGGAGTGGAGTGCGCAAGAGCTGATGACATGAAACATTGCCTAGAGAATGCTTCTGAAAGTCGGATCCCCATAATCCAACACACCACCCTCACGATGCTCAGTGGGCAGAGGGTAAGGCAAGTCACCCAGCATTTTACTCTCACACAAAAGTGAAAACAAACCAAACCAAAACAAAAACAAACAAACCACAAGGAATTGAAAGACTTTTATTTAAGGAAAATGAACAAATTGCCTGGGAGGAAGTAGGACTACTGTGACAGATGCTAGTATCCACATTCTTGATTTTGGGAGCCTTCTAAAATGAAGTGGGCCAGTAAATAAGCACCAACTATGTACAATGTGTCGCTTATCCAAGGAGAAGTCTAGCAGGATAAGATTTCCATGTAGACCAGCAATCGATTTTAATTACAAAAGTATAACCAAAGGCATGTGACAGAAACAGCAACAGATATGAGACGAGACCAATTGACCCTAGAACAAAGAAAGATTGTTCTGGAAGCAGAATAACCAGGAAATCTCTAGTTGGTATCTTCAGAGTGATGAGAAAATACTGACTATAACATAAGAGCAGAGAAACATGATGATGAAAATCAAATTAAAGAACAAGAAAGAACTCTTGGGGGTTAAACATGTGATTGCCAACATGTAATTTTAAACAGAAATTTCAGAACATGAAGTCAAGGAGAACTCTCAGAATAGAGAGAAAATTTGAAGAAACTATGAGAGAAGAGAAGCAACTCAAAAGATCCATCCAGGAGGACTAACATTTGGCTAATAGGTGTCCTAGAACAATAATGAAAAATAAAGTGGAAGAAAAAGGCAAAGACATATTAGAATTATATTCCCTAAAACTGAAAAAAGGAATGTTTATAATATTAAAGGAATACAATGAATGTAGAGTAAAGGAATAGAAAAAGACAAAGATAGTCACATTATGAAATGTCGGGACACAGCTGATGAAAGAAAATCACAAAAGTTTTGAGGGTGCAGGCAGGAGTTTACCTGCAAAAATAATAGAATCAGATTCGCATCAGATTTCTCTATAGCAGTCTGGAAGATAAGAGCCAATGGAGAGAGGAATAAAAGGAAAAACCATTTTAAATTTAGAATGGTATACCCAGCCAAGATAACTAAAATTAATAGAATGAAATAAACTTTACGTAGATTTGAGAAAATAACTACCGGTAACAATAAATTCAATCTATTACAAATAGATGCATGTGTGTAGCAGGGAGTAGGAGGGATTGTTGCTTTTCGAACCAAATCCTTCAAATTCTATATATTTTTTAAACCAAACACATGTATTACTTTTCCAAAATTAAAAAGGAATAAACAAAATCCACAAGCACTTTGCCACTGAAAGGGGACTGCAGCTTTAAGATAACATGCATGATGGTCACACAATTTTCATTACGAAGTTTTCGATTTAAGGAAACATCGGCTGAAATAGCTGCCTGTTTTAGAAAAGTATCTTAAGAATTACAATGTGGAACCAGCTGTTTATATCAGCAACAACAGTTCTTTTCCCAGTTCTTTAAAGCTCATCCGCTCAGCAATATAGGAAACCAGAAGTCAAATTAAAGAGTAGCATTTTCTTTTCTTCCTATAATGGGCTCAAGGCTTAGTATAATTTTGATAATTCATAAAATGTGCAAATACAGATGAAAAATATTCCAATACAGAGTACCAGTACTTAAAAGGAAATCACAAATCAATAAATTAGCCTGTTTATATGCCAAAATAAGGTTATGCCTCACCATAAGATAAAATTGTATAGACCCTGAAATATAGAGTATATTGCTCAGTAACTAGTGTGGCTTTAGAACAAGTAAGCACTCTCACATCTAATTTCTTTTTATGACAGAGAGATGGGCTTGGTGAATGAAAGGGCGAAAACAGTAAATTTGATTGAAGGAAAGCTCATAGATATGAAGGGGAGAGCTGAGTAAGCTAGATGCTTATGAACTGGTACGCACTTTTCTGAAGACTGTAATTCAGATAAGGGCTTATTAATGCACTGCTATACCATAGAGGAGTTGTCAAGCGGGATCCTTTAATTGTACGTTTGGAGATAACTTTTTTGATATCCTTATCTGTGATTTGTGATGGAGTAGAGGACGTTGCTTTTTTTTTTTTCTCTTTACTTTTTAAAAATTAATTTTATTGGGGTAACATAGGTTAATACAATTATATAATTTTCAAGTGTACATTATCATTTGATATCTGTATATTCTCTTGTGTGTTTATCACACACAGTCCAGTTTCCTTCAGCTACCATATATGATCCCTTTACCCACTTCACTCCTACACCCTACACCCTATATTTGACCCCTTTTACCCTGTCTGCCTCCCCCTCCTCCACCCCCTACCTTCTGGTAACCACTAGTCCACTGTCCATGTCCATGAGTCTCTGTTCGTTTGTCCTGTTCATTTGTTGCTTTTAGGTTTATATCCCACAAGTAAGTGATATTATGTGATTTTTAACTTTTTCTGTCTGGCTTATTTCGCTTAGCATGATTATCTCGAGGTCCATCCATTTTGTTGCAAATGGCAGTATTTCATCTCTTCTTACGGCTGAGTAATATTCCATTGTTTCACAGCTTCTTTAGCCAATCATCTATTGTAGGACACTTCGGTTGCTTCCATGTCCTGGCCACTGTGAATAATGCTGCTATGAACATCGGTGTGCAAATATCTTTTCAGATATGGATTTTCAAGTCTTTGGGGTAAATACCCAGTAGAGGGATTGCTGGATCATATGGTAGATCAATTCTTAGTTTTTTGAGGAACCTCCATACTGTTTTCCATAGTGGCTGGACCAATTTACAGTCCCACCAGCAGTGTATGACGGTTCCTTTTTCTCTGCAGAGGATGTTTCTTAAATGAGCAGCGGAAAATAAGCTGAGTGGGAGGGTGAGAGTGAGCAGATACCTTTGACAAAAGATACGGTAACTCCATACATTGACCAGTTCTGTCCTTAACTAGTTCTGACCAGTTTGACTCCATTGGGTTAATTAGATATTAAATGAATGACTAAGAACGGTTGAGTTGGTGATTTAGGCTCAAATATCAGAATTTAAAGTGAAGTTAGCATCATGGAGAAGTGGTTGGAGGAAAGGATAACCAAGGTAGGAATGAAATAAGCCCAAAGATACAGAGCAGGAAAATTCCCTGTAGATGTAAGGAAATCCGGAGATATTTAGGTCCTAACAGTTAACAAACTGAACACAGTATTGGGAGATATTCTTTGATTAAAGTGTGCTTAGTTGAGTGCTGTGCAATTCATTACTTATAAAACATAAAGGATGGGGAGACCATGGATAGGGCTTATATTAAAAAAGTTAAGACCTATGAGGAGAGGATGAAGAAAGTGAAATTCTTCAGAATAAAAGAGATAGCACCTGAGGAGGATTTAATAATGGTCTTTTGGAATATGCTAGAATATGCTCCATGGAAGATTATGGGCCTTTTTTCTACTGAGGACAAAACAGTAGGAAATACTCAGTTGTTAAGATTTAGGAAGAAGCTCTCCTATTAGTGCAAACACACAACAGACAGCATTTGAGCCTCTTTTGACGTTTAAACAATAATGGCAGATGTCCTTCCCAACAATAACCCAATTAATTCTGGATTGCCTGAAAATAAATTGGTAACTTTCAGTTTGTGATTGTATTAGTTAGGGTTCTCAAGAGAATAAAAAAAATATATATGTAGATAGCTCGATAATGGGAGATTGAATGATTGATTATAAGGAAGGAATTGGATTACATGATTATGGAGGCCAACAAGTCCCAAGATGTGCAGTTGCCAAGCTGGAGACCCAGAAGAGTCGATGGTGTAGTTCAGTCTGCATGCTGGCAGACTTGAGACCCAAAAAGAGACGTTTTAGTTTGAGTCTAAAGGCAGGAGAGAATCAGTGTTCCAGCTCCGAGCAGCCAGACAAGAGGAATTCACTCTTACTCAGCCTTTTTGTCCTATTCGCATGTTCAATAGATTGGA
Organism: Pteropus medius; assembly: GCF_902729225.1. NCBI lineage: Eukaryota > Metazoa > Chordata > Mammalia > Chiroptera > Pteropodidae > Pteropus > Pteropus medius. The sequence continues at coordinate 800,403 of NW_024354498.1, forward strand.
TGAGGCCCACCCACAGTAGTGATATTTCCTGGTTACTCAGATGCAGAATTAAGACAGGGCAAGTATTGGGACTAGCAATAGATATTTCTATTAGGAAATATCGGAAATAATTGAATTAACATGTACACAGTAATGCTCCATAATATTTTATGAAATGTAAAGCTTCAGGCAAATGTTAGTGGAGATAATGATGTTAGAAAACTAGATCAAAGTTTATTATTAATAGAAAGAGCAAGTCAATAAAAATATTTAAAATGAACACAGTGTGATAGAGAATGATATAAAAATCAATCATAAAATTAAATGTGAACAAGAAAGGTCAACAGCTGCAACAGCTGTATTAAAATACCAAATCAAATAAGATATAGAAACCTAATATGTATTTACAGATGAAAAAATAATTGGATCATTTAAGGTCTATTAATGTAGACTGTGAGACTAGGAGTTGCTAATTTGGTATTAAAGAAAGTAAAGTTTACAAGCAAATTGATTATCACAATAATAGAACAATTAAGCAACCCAAACTCAAATGTTGAATTCTTATATATCAACTACGTATGGTACCACAAGCAGTAATGTAATGGCTAGATGGGTGCTAGAGCAAGCAGGGGGATCATTTCATAAACTATATAAATATCTAACCAATGTGCTGTATACTTGAAACTAATTAAAAGAAAAGAAAAGAAAAGAAATAAATAAAAATAAAATTAAAAAAACAAACAAACAAACCTGGCTCTTATATGGACAGAATTCTGATTGTTAAAATTTATACATCTCTGACTCAATTACTTAAAAATATAAATTAATAAAATCCAAATAAAAATATAAAAATAGTATAATAGCAGTGTAATGCCATAATAATTAAACAAGTCGTCTAAAATCTACCCCTACAATAGCCACCAGATCCATATAGTTTGTATATAAGATTTACCAAGTCATTAAGGAATAATTTCCATATTATAGAAACTGTTTCAACATACATCGGTAAGCTAAAAACAATGATAAAACCATTCACTGAGGTATGAATTAAAACAAAAGAGCAGAAAGTTGGGACTTGGGAGATGATGAATTCAGTTTTTAATACACTGAGCTTGAAGAGCTTGGTGGACCTCCTGTTTGGCCATGTCGATTGGGATATTGGCTGTTTAGTCATTCATTTATACATGAACTGTTTTTGAAAGCCTCTTTGTCTTGGGAACTGAATACAAAAATAGTGTGTATCCTCAAAATTATGTAATAAAAGAGACAAAGAATTCACAGATATAGACAATGCAATGTTAAAAATGCTGTTATGTCCTAAAGGTCTGCAGCTTGTACTGAGCAGTGAGAGAACCTTGCAGAGTGGCGTCAGGGATGTAAGAATTCATCTGGCTTTACACATGGCCTTGACATCTGTTAATCATTAGTCTAATGTATAGTGCCTAAAGAAGCTATGGCACATGAATCTGATCTAAGCACCTCAATTAGCCAATCTATTGAGGAAAACGGGGCATTATAGCTGGCCTGTTTATCCTGATTTTTGCACATCTCTGGTTCTTGGCTAAGGGGCCTGGGATGGGATCTAACCCTCGGGAGAGATAACTGTCACAGCTAAGGAAATTGCAAAAATTTCTATTGTCTTAGTTTGGATTTTTGTAAAATAGACCACGAGGCAAGGCTGCGTGTGCAAGTAGTTTATTTGGCAGATGATCCCAAGAGCTACGGTGAGAGAATGAGGAAATGAGAGGGGAAATGGAGGGAAGTCAATAAAATGAAAATCTGTGGTCATTTAGGCTCAGATTCTGGGAGGGGGTGCTCTGAGAGACTGGGGGGAACGTGGCTCAGAACTAATGGCTCCACTGAGGGGAGAGGAAGCTGGAGTATTTATCCAGCAACTCTCATCCTTCATGGGTTGATGTCGATCTTGTGTGTTAATTATGCCACACTTTTCGGATGCCCCAGGAGCAGGTCCATCAGGCTTCTACAGCCAGAGAATGCCTGTAGGCAGAGACACAGGAAGCAGTGTGTACAGGAACTCACCGTAGGAAATATCCAGGGTAGGCCCTGGGGTTATAAATTCGGCAAGGCTTCTGCAAGGCTTGTAAAACATCTCCAGTCCAGTGTAAGGCTCCTGTTTCATTAAGTAAGAGATTCCAGAAACAGATGTCACACCAGGATCTCTGTTATACGAATGCTGAAGACATCGGTGGTGGTAGGATTGAGTTTTGAAGAAAGCTGAAGTTTGGTGAGTGTGTGGACCACAAGCATTCGTCTTAGGCACGCCTCATACCAGATTCATGTCAGCAAGACAAATTTCATTTTCAATGTTCCAAGGGCCTAAGTGCCCTTACTCAGTGGATTATAACTGAGTAAAGGCCAGACACATCATTGATTTGCCTTTGTATTTTCAGTGCCTGACCCATGTTCAGACATTTAAGACATGTTTGTTGAACTGAATTGGTTACTGTTGTCTTGGTTAGGAACCAAATTGCGTTATGTCTGCTGAGGAGGGGTTGGGAAAAACCCAGGATGATGTGTTTTACTTATGATTACACACACGGCTAAATTGCCAGTCAGAGTCATATGAGACAGAAATTTTACCCAGCACTATGCTTTGCCAATGATTAGCAGAAGATATGTGAAAGGAACTTCAGCACACACCACATTGATATCCGGGATGCCCCAGTCCATGAGTAGCAGTTTCCTAATTCCTTTTTCATGTCAGGATATGTTCGTGGTGGGAGTAATGAGGCCTAAGAGTAAGTTATAAAAGTTAGCCCAGGAAATCTACTTAGTTTTGGGGTCTTTCATTTTTAGACCTTGCTAGCCATATAGCTAAAAGGCTTAGGTAACTAATATTCATTCTCCAGTCAGCTCATGTATCCATAAATTGCAGAGTTATTTGCCATAAACAATCCAAACTGATCAAGTATACCCTGGGGAAAGGACTCCTCAGATGAACTAAATTATTCCAGGACTTCTAGCTAGTAAATTGTATTAGTATATTTATAAAGAGGTCTGGTTGAGATCAAAATGGATTCAGGTATCCCTCAAGAAGGAAAAAAATCAAGTCATAGACTGATTATTAATCCTTCTCTTCCATACCGTGGTCCTAGAATTCTTCAATACATTTTTAGCATACAGAATATGATATTACATTAGACTGATTTTCCATTTGAACTAAGTTATCATCCCAGCAAAAATTAAGCTTGATATAAGCAAGCACTTCATTTGCTTTTCACCAGCACAGACAACAGATCTCAACAAATGTTTGCTGAGTGAATACATGAACAAACCCAGGCATTCTTTGTGGTTTATCTTTATAGCTTATGACACACTAAAAGGTAAAAAGAAAATGTATCATTATCTCAGTAGATGCCAAGAAATCATATAAGAAAATGTCTATTATAAAAGAAACTAAAAATCAAATATCCACAAGTTATTTTTAAAACTAAAGAATAACATAGAAAGCAATGGAGTTTTTTCTTTAAAAAGAGAAAATGTTGAGATTGCCACTTGAAACAACCCTCATTAGACATAGTATTAGAAACCCTAGCTATAATTTCTTGTAAAGAAAATAAAAATTAAAGCTACACCAACAAAAGGGATAACAAATCACTTTTTAAAAGAAGCCAGTTGTCTTCTTAGACTGTCCTAAGGTATTAACCAGAAAAATTATGAGGGAGTAAACTGATGCAGTAAAGTTGCAGGCTATAAAGCGAATTCACAAATATTCATTTCACACTGACATATTAATGAAAGACAGCCTGAAGATGCAATGAATAAGAAATCTATTCACAATAACTTTAAAATGCTTTTTGTAGTAACATAATTCAGGGCACATGGAATTTATTACAGAATATAATTTTAAAAAACTATGGGAGATGAAAGAAATGTACAAATAAGGTGATATATATTATAACTGCAGTAGAGATGGCAGTTTTACTAAGCTATTTTATACTTAACATAATCTAGTACCTTCATAGTTTAATTCATAAATTGTGAAAGAGATAGTGATTTTCATCTGATAGAATACGTGGCTAATAATACTAACAAACGTTAAAAAATAAAAATGTAATAATGGTAGATAGCCCACATAAGACTTAACAAATGTATTCAAACCTCTAAATGTATTCTAAATAGATAGATATAAGAACTGACTGGTATCAAGTTCGATATAAAACCATTGAATAGACAGAGTAGAATAGAGCTTCCTGAAAAATATTCAAATCACCAATTTTATAAGGGTGGGGTAAAGGAAAAATTCTGAATCAGGACAAGAATTATGATTCTTGTCATGGCTGTCATGCATTGATGGTGTAACTTTGGGCATTTTATTTAATGTTTCTGAATGATTCGCTTCTTCATTTGTAAAATGAGGTGTTTGTGCCTCATTTATCATAAACAGCTATTGATATTATAGGAGATTATGACATATTAATAAACCATATGTAAATCATGTTATTTATATTTATCTACAATGTATAAGAAATATATATGCGAAAAGCTAGGAGCAGCTGAATTATGGAAGTAAAAGCACAAATTTAACATGTCTGGTTGGGAAAACCGGAAGGCAATATGAATACTCATTAATGTAAACTCAAACCAAACCTCAAACTATACATTGCAATCCACTTGAGTTGCAATGAAGAGTTAATACAAAAGAACATACAAAGGTAGAAAATGCCATGTCATATTTTCATGCCATTCATAGGGGAGATACAGTTCTGATTATTGGAGAAATGGAGATTTTTGATTACAGATAAAGTTTAATATATAAAATTAAATAGCTTTTGCCATTCAAAAAGTAATACAGCAAACACAAAAAGGGGAGAAACAACAGAGTGGGAGAAGCTCAATGTGTCCAACATACTTGTTTAATTATCTGACTAATATATATAAACATTCATAAAATTCTCCCCCTGTTAATAAGTGGATGTGAAAAGCCAGTTTACATATGAGGAAATCATCTCGTTAAAAAAAAAAAGCTCAGCTTTAGTAGTAGCTAGAATGCAAATTTAAACATTTCGAGAACACAATGTACACATTAAACTATCAGAAGAAAAATGCTGATATAACCAGTGTTAGTGGAGCATTGAAAAAATCCTGCATTTAAATGACAGTAAGATGCACATTTCTTAACATTTTAATTTCTTTGGGATCAAGATGCTCTTTTGATAGATCGCACCATAACATTGAGTCACCACTGAATTAGCAGCTTTTTTTTTCCTTTTACTTTCTAAGTGGTATAGAAAACAATGGTGTGCCTCACAACTGATGGTATCTTAGGTTTGATTAAATGCAGTGGGTGTTGCTAACTGCACTTTACATTGATTTTACATTGTGGGGAACACACAGCCTGGAGTCTATTACAAGAGTCACGATATTTTGACCCTGGTATATACACTTTGAAAAGTGTGTGTGTAGGAACATATTCCTATGAAAAACCTCAAATTACAAAGAACTAAATTATGTACTAGTTGGATAAAAACACCAACTAGTTTGGGAATGACAAAATCTGTGGTACATTAACGCAAGGAAAGATACACAAACATTAAAATGAAAAACATATAGAGAATGTTGATCATGGAAATGTGTTTATTAATCATTCAAATTAAAAGAGAATATCAAAAGTTATATAAACATCAGTTAAAACTAGTAAAATTAATTTATATGTGTAACATCGGAAGTAACTTTGAAATTAGAGAAATACAATAAGGCTTTTTCTGATGGTTGAGTTCATCAGAATGTATATTTACCAGATAGCCTTGCTTCCCTAGAGCTATTTCTTTTAATATATCCATGAAGCTATTTAAATATTTTTTAATATGGAAAAAAGCAGTACTTAAATTTTTCTATATTTCTCTGGAGGCCAACTATTCAATTTAGAAACGCTAATATAGAAGCACATATCAAAATTTTAAACATGTTGCAAAATGCTGTGTTCCAATAATAAAACTTAAGTCTATATTTTCCTTTGCTTCAGATTTGGACGAAATCTAAAAATTGCTTTGATTAAATAGTTAAAGTTAAGCATTTTTTTTCTTCCCAGTATAGCTAGGCCTAACAACTCTGTTTAAAATGTCTCCAAACTATTTTTATATCTGAGGCAAATGGCAGATTTTACCATTTTTTGACAGTTTTGATGCCATTATAACTACTTTGCAACCCTAATGGATTCTCTAGAATCATTCCTGGTGATCATGTCCCTATCTGAAGTACCTTGTGTCAAAGAGAATTTGGCTGGAACAACTCTGACCAAGTCTGATAAACACCCTGATTATTAAAATGATATAATTTCTTTGGAACCTTCTTATCGAACTGAGCCCATTGTCTACAGATAGTTCATAATAAGATGAATTATTTATCCACATTAGGTGCATAGTTCTCAGAAGTTAGATTTTAAAATAATAATGTGATTAGAGCAAGAGTATCCTAAGAGATAAAATTATGTCTTAGTCAACAACACTGATTTGCTTCTAAAGCATATATATAGAGAGAGACGGACACCTCAGAGAGAGAACCTGGAGATACTTAGTACAGGTTACAAGGCATGTAAGTTTGGCTCTCTACTGGAATTGATTCTCTTTGAATTTAAGAATGTGCTAACAGTTTAGCCATCTTAGTACCAGGGTTGAGCCACCCTGAAGGATATTTTTGTGTTTACGTGTGCCTTGCACTGCTCTGATCGCAGAGAGAGGAATGCCAATGGCAGCCTGCAAATATTTGTTATCCATCCATCCATCTGTCCCTTCCAATAGCATTATCTGGGCCTTTGCTCTTTTTAGGCACTGAGCTAAATGCCAGGGATAACTATAAATGTGAGTAAGAGACGGTCTCTGCCATTAACGAGCTCGTGTGGGAGTCAGGTGGGGGGTCGAACAGAGGATGCCAGCGTAGTACAACAGGAAGTGTTAATGGAGGCGAGAACCAAGTGTAGAGGATATACAGAGGAGGGAGCAAATGTGTGCTGTCTCTAACAGGATGCCCTTGTGTAGAGACCTACTGTTCTGATTTTCCATCAAGTTTGGGACTTCATTGTCCTCTTGAAATATTGTCCTCACTTTGCTTTGTCTAACTAAACCCAAAGGTCAAAGTCCAGGGTTGGGTTATGTTTCCTTGTGAAGCTTCCTGTGTGCCTGAAGCTTGTGCTGTTTTGTCGCCCCTGTCAGATAAGGCAGGAATTCTTCCAGGTTTGCATTGGTGGTGTTTCCTATGACAATATTTACCTGACAAATACTAATATTAATTGATCAAGTCATGTTGGGCCCCGATATTCATTTCTACTGAAAGTGAGGAACTTTCTTTTTTTGTATGTATTAAATGTTGTATGTGGATCATGAATACAGTCACTATATTTTCTCATTCAAAAAGAGAAATATCATTTGACACAGTCTGTCCTTAGGTCAGGATATCAAAAATTTGGTCTGCTTTATAAATTTAGTTTTTGCATAGGGTTCATTCCCAAGAATTTTGTAGCTCTCATTTTTTTTTCAGTAAATTGACTCAACAGCTGGAGGCAATAGTTTGCATGTCACCTCTGATGAAATATTTTTCAGTTCCTAATTGCTTAATGAATATTTGTGGAATGAGTGAGTGAGAGTTTTATAGCATGTGAAAAGAAGTAATGAAAAGATTGTAAAGAAAAAATATATATACACACACAATTTGCTTTTCTATTCTCTTAGTTGTACACATTCATTTTGGGAAGTTAGTACAGCATTTATTCTTTCCTGGGAGCATGGACCTGTCAGAGTGTCTGATGTGGAAAAGGATAAATGACCCTCACCGCATCTCCATCCCTGGTGCAGAATTCCATTTATTCCTTGGATGCCAGCACAAGAAAAGCTTTCTCTTGTCCTGGCATTGCCTAACAATGTGAGTCTCAGGCGATTTCAATCTTGGGAAGATTGTGACTCTGACAACTCTGTAATGTGAGATGCCTCTGCCTTTGATCCCCTGGAAATAATGATGACAACTGTAGTGTATTAGTTAAGGTGATGCCAGCTGCTGGAAGAGAAACCTCCAGCTCTCATTCCTTTAACAATGAAAAATGTATTTCTCATGTGCTGTATTTCTCACATGCAGTTTAACTCTTGGTGATGATTTGGATACTTGGGCTTCCTCCATCTTGTGGTTCCATCATCTTCTAGTCTTAGCGTCCAAGGCCACACAGAGAGTGGGACAGGACAAGAAGGATCATGTGTAGGATGGCTTTTTGTGAGCCAAGCTTAGAAGTGGCCATGCATCTCTACTCACGTTTTATTGGATAAAAAATTCTCGATGGCTGCACCCACCTGCCAGAACAGCTGGGAAATACAGTCTAGTTAGTTAGGTGTCTAGGAAGAAGAAACAGATAGTCAACTAGCAGTTTCTTTTAGACATAGAGGCACATTTTTCAGTTCAAGCCCAGGGTAAATCAAACACTGTAGCCTTTGTAAAGAGAACTTAAATTTACATCTGGAATTCTGGCTCAACCAGATTGCTCCCTTGTACTAAAAAACTGTGTGATTGCTTGGCAAGGGTTAATCACCTGCTAGAAAATAGCATGAGAGGCAATCAGAACTATTTTGAAAGTCAGGCTTCTAGGAAATAGAGATTTGTTGAAAGATGCAATAGGATTTCCCTATCTCATAACATAATGCCTGAGAAGCAGTTCTCCCCAGCTTGGATCAAAAGGGTAGCCCTCTGTTAATCAGTATTCAGTCAGAGCCTCTTTTATACAGTGGTTGCTTTTAAATTATTGCGTCCCTATCTTTGAATTATCTCATTGCCCTCTGAGACCCTTTTAAATTTTAATATATTGTGGTTAAGTTTTTTAAGGGATTATTACCAATCTGTTTCTCTTTATTGTCTTGTAAACACAGTTGCTTAGTTCTGTGCATTATGTATATGTAAAAAATTCAACACACCATACCTTAGGGATAAGAGAAACCACTGGTTAGGTTTTTTAAAGGCCCTAAAGTAAATACAAATACATTGTGAAGCTGGACGATGTTAAACGAGGAGGAAATTGCTTTATAGGCCATTGGCCAGAGCTTTCCAATTTGATTAATACTTCACATTATTATTGTTGAACAATCATTACATATAGGCCTGATATAATGGAATTTCACTTTCTAGAATAATGACCATGTAATTCCCATGTTCAACATAAAGGTTTATGAAACCTGGATCATTGTATGATGTCTGATGTCAAAGCCTTTTTGTGCATTTTTGCTTTCAGCATTTGGAAGTTGTTTTGCCTCCTCAGTACACACATCAAAATGATTTTTCTATGATATAAAATAAGTTAAAGTAGAAGCTACACAGGATTTGCAGCATTTTTAAACAAAACATGAGAGAGATTAAATTCTTAGATTCACTGATTACAAGGAGAGAGAGAGAAAGAAAACACACACATACCCCTAAGACTAGTCATGGATTCATTTCTTCTTCACATGCTTTAAAAGAAGTGAGTATTTCTTTATAAACTTGGGCCAAGAAAGAATGGGATATCCTGTGTCCATAGCCATTTTTTCTTACTGAGAATATTTATTCAGAGTAAGCAAGATGTTTCCCAAAATCTCCTGCTCACAAATATCATAAGCCCTTTGCTTGGAAGATCTGGAAGTCTGAAGCAGGCTAGTTAATCGCACCATCTCTGGTTCAAGTACATCTCTGAATTTAGACTTCCTAAATCATGTGATCTGTTGGAATTTTGATATGTTAACTCAGTTCTTTTAAATTAGGAAGGCACATATCTATATGTAAAACCCCAGTCAGGACAGAAGAAAACACAATAAAGAGTGAGGATAAAAGGAGAAATACAAAGCACAGAATATCTGAACAATATCTTACTACCTCTCTTGATAATTCTTTCCCCAGTAGGTAGAATAGACATGGGGGAGCCGCTATGCTGACTTGGTCTTAACCAGTGGCCAAGAGATGGGAAATTTGAGGAAACAGGATTGAGCATGGTGTATGAAAATTTATCAGCAAGGTTAGACAAGGAAAGATGATTTTCAGAAAGCAAAGAGAAATACATATAACTCATATAGAAACTTGAAAGGGGAGTAGGGATAGAAGGGAACTCTGAAAAATGAATTTCTAATTTCATGATCATGACTAATTCCTTAAGGGTGGAAAAGGAGAGGGGATGCTAAGATATTAATTAGTGTGGATGACCTTAAATTTTGTCTCATGAGTGCACTTTAACAAATTATGTTCATTAATACATTTTTATTTAAAAACTATCTCAAAATTTCAGGAAAGTTGCAAATTCAGTACAAAGAACCTTTTTTTTTCTGTAACTCTTCGAGAGAAAATTGCCGATATAATGCTCCATATTTCCTGAACACTTTAATGTGTATTTCCTAAAGACAGGGAATTCTTCTACATATCTACTGTACAACAATTGAAATGGTGAAGTGAACACCATTAACACTGACATGTTACTACCATTCAGGTTTCACCAGTGGTCCCAATGGTATCTTTATAGCAAAAAGATCCAGTTCAGAATCAGGTAATACATTTAATTGTCACGTGTCTTTCTTTAGTCCAATGAGCTCAAATTTTAAAAGGACGGTTTATCAAAATTAAAAGAAGACATGACCAAGGATGAATTTATAAGAGTGATCTAATCCCAAAAAGATAGTGTCAGTGAAGATAAAATCAAGAAATGCAAGTACCAAAATGATTTTTTTAAAGACTTTATTTTTAGAGCTGTTTAGATTTACTGAAAATTGAGAGGAAGATACAGAGGTATCTCACATACCTCTGGGCATATACTCTGCCATTATCAACTCAACATTGACCAGAGTGATACCTACATTGATGCATCGTAATTACCCTGAGTCCATAGTTGACCTAACAGTTAACTCTTGGTGTTGTACATTCAGTGAGATGGGGCAGATATATAATGTCATATATCCATCGTTATAATATCATACAGAGTATTTTCGCTGATCTAAAAACTCCTTGGTGTTTTATCTATTTACCTCTCTCCCCCAACCCCTGGCAACTCTCATCTTTTTATTGTCTTCATAGTTTTACCTTTTCTAGAATGTCATATACTTGGAATTATACAGTATGTAGCCTTATCAGATTGGCTTATTTTACTTACTAATATTCATTTAAGTTTCCTCCATGTCTTTTCATGACTTGATAGCTCATTTCTTTATAGTGCTGAATAATATTGCATTGTCTGGAGGTACCACAGTTTATCCGGTCACCTACTGAAGGACATCTTGGTTGCTTACAAGTTTTGGCAATTATGAATAAAGCTGCTATAAATGTCTGGGTGCAGGTTTTTGACTGGGCATAAGTTTTCACTTCTTCTGGGTAAATACCGAAGAACACTATTACTGGGTTGTATGTTAAGAGTATTTTTAGTTTTGTAAGAACTGTCTTCCAAAGTGTCTGTGCCATTTTGCATTCCCACCAGCAATGAATGAGAGTTCCTATGGCTCTACATCCTTGTCAGCATTTCGTGGTGTCTCATTTTAATTTTCATTTTCTTGATAACATATGACATAAAACATATTTTCATATGCTTATTTGCCATCTGTATATCTTCTTTGGTGAAGTATCTGTTAAAGTCTTTGGCCCATATTTTAATCAGGGTGTTTGTTTTCTTATTGCTTTGTTTTTATTTATTAAATTTATTGGGGCAACATTTGTTAATAGAATTATATAGGCATCACGTGTACAATTCAACAAGTGTACTTCACATGTCCGTTGCATTGTGTGTTCGCCACCCCAAATTAAATATCCTTCCATCACCATATTGCTGTGTTTTAAGATTTCTTTGTATATTTTGTATAACAGTCCTTCATCAGATGTGTATTCTGCAAATATTTTCTCCCAGTCTGTGGCTTCTCTTCTTCTTGTCTTAACATTGTCTTTCACAGAGCAGAAGTTTTAATTTTAATGAAGTCCACACTTACCTATTATTTTTTTTTCCATGGGTTGTGCCTTTAGTGTTATATCTAAAAGTCACAGCCATACCCAGTGCCAGCTAGGTTTTCCTCTAGCTGTGATCTTGTAGGAATTTTACAGGTTCACATTTTACACTTAGGCCTGTGATCCATTTTGAGTTAATTTTTGTGAAGGGTGTAAGGTCTGTGTCTAGGTTAATGTTTGCATGCGGATGTCCAGTTGTTCCAGTACCATTTGTTGAAGAGGCTCTCTTTGCTCCGCTCTATTGCCTTTGTTCCTTTGTCAAAGATCAGTTGACTAGGTTTATGTGGGTTTATTTCTGGACTCTCAATTCTGTTCCATTGATCTGTTCACCTGCAAAGTCGTTTTAGTTATCTTCTGTACAACATGAACAAAGAAAGACTTCAGGAGGGTGATGTAATGATAAGCCATAATGTGGGAAAAAGGGAACTGTATACTGTTGCGAATTGGAAAGGGTAACAAAAATATCGTTGAAGGCAAAATGAAACCTCAGTTATGAGAACATAGTTGCAGAGTATTTCCTGATCTCAAATGAATTCAACTTTGTCCAGGTGAATTATCTCTAGGAAACTGTCAGAATCTACATACGCATGTATCCCATTGCTGTTTCTTTATTTTGAAGAATCATGAAAATAGCAGAAAAGCCAAATGCGAAAGCCTTAATTCTTGAATCAACATCTTCCTGGAAGAAGTCTCTAGTGAAATGCTTCACTAGGGCTCTGTCTACAATACTGAACTCTTCAACATGCTTGTCAAGTGTTTGTTGGAGAATATACTTATTAAATTTGTTGATTCTGGGATAAAAGATATATTGGTTGACAAAATGAAGATATAAAGCTATTTTGACCATATAGAATGATGGGCCACAATTAGCAAAGTAAAATATAATAGAGATATAGTCAACTGATTTTTTTTTTACAAAGGTGCAAATGTTACTGAATAGAAAGTGGTCAAAGCTAGAATGATCCATGTTGTAATAAATTAGATTTATAGATATCAGTATGAACTCACATTTAGCTTAATATAGATACAGATCGATGCATCTGAAATACCTATAAATACGTGTACCTGCACAGGTTACTATACACATATAATATCTCTTTTCTCTATTGGCTGAGCAGACTTAGAAGCTATAACAACCTGATAGAAATGAGTACATCCAGTGCCCAGCTCTTGGTTTCAAAAATCATTTTCTGATGAAAGGAGCCAGGGCTCCTTAGAGAAGTGGCGGAGTGTAGTACTGGGGCAGGTAATATAACAAGATGAGCCAGGAGTATGTTATAGTGCCAGAAAATATGGAAGTGCTTTTCAAAATTACCAAAAACAAACAAATGAAAACAATGACAGCAAGAATGAGGGTGATGGGGGGCGGGGGTATGTCAAAAGGACACAGGGGCTAACTGAAAAAGCTCCCAAAGGCTAAAGCTGAAACAATTTGGGCAGCAAAATAAATAACATAAAATTTTATTATAACCCTAAGTATAAAATAAACATCAGCGAGTCCAAATTAATAAATGATTGAATAAATAAACAAAGGATAAGAGACAAATCTCTTATACAGAATTCCCAAAATTTATACATCCCCACCCCTTAAGTGTGGGCTAGTGTATTGTGACTTCCAAAGATGACTGTATGGAAAGTAGGGAACATAAAAACTTTATGGTGGAAAAATCTGACAAACACTACTTCAGCCAGGTAGTCAGGCTTAACATCAGCCGTGATAAGTCATATCGAAAACATATACTCTTGACAAGAGAGGATGAGAATAGCACTTCACCTCTGTGGTCTTCCTCCCAAAAGCTATTACATGAGTTTAATCACGAGTAAAACATCAGATAAGCAAAACATCAGATTTCTAAATAAGGAAATCTTATAATATAAAAGACCTGAATAATACTCTTTAAAGTCATCAAAATGATCAAAAACAGGGAAATTCGAAGAAACTGTCAGGATCTACAGGAGCCTAAGGAGACATGGATGAATAAGTGTGATATGCTCTCCTGGATGGAATCCTGGAACATAAGAAAGGATATTAGAAAAAAAACCAAAAACTAAAGACATTTGAATAAAGTATGGACCTTAATATTTACGTATCAATATTGTTTCATTATTTGTGACAAAAGTATCATAATAATGTAAGATTTTAATAGGGAAACAGGTGTGGGGTATATGGGATCTCTCAATACTATCTTTGCAATGTTTCTTTAAATCTAAAACATTCTAAAATTAAAAAGTTTAAAAATCTAGTCAAGATTAATACAAAACCTCTGTACTTGGATTAACACTCTGATTCAAACACTTGTCCTTTGTCATGGTCTATTTATTACAAAGTCTTCTACTTAGTCTTCCTGTCCCTATGCTCGTCTGCTCTCCACAGAGTAGCCAGAGACTTTTTTTCTGCATGTAAATCAGATCACATCATTCTGCCCAAAACCCTAGAGAGGCTTTCCGTAATACCTCGAATAAAATCCAGACCCCTAACCGTGGTGTATGAAGCCCTATGTGATCGGGTCACTCATTTCTTACCACTCATCTCCTACCACCTTTCCCCATTTTCTCTCTGCAGGTTACAGTGACCTCTTGTTCCTCAAATATTCTAATTGTGCAGTTTAACATTTGTAATTCTTTTGCCTTGGAAGCTCTTTTTTAGGTTTTTGTATGGCTTGATACTTTATATATGACAGATGTTTGTTCATATATCATCTCCTAAGAGAGATCTCTTTGACACCCAGAGTTATTGTGGCCTCTTTTTCATCCCTTTTTAATTATTTATCCCGCTTCATTTTTTTATTAGCACTTATTACTCATCATTATAATATTTATGTATTTATTTGTTCATTATCACTTTTTCTCTATCAATACAGTTTTATTTTAAAACCATCTCAAACCTTTAAAAAATGCATGTTCATAATGGCTGGTCTTTGATTTGTCTTATTCATTGTCTAAATTAGTCTGGGTAGTTAAGTTAGTGAATGAATAGATTAAAAATCTAATTGTTTTAATTAAATGAAAAATCTATGTGAGCCAATAGTGGTGTTGCTAACACAAACTTAGATTCCATTAATAAAAATATTGTTCCTTAAATACAGGAAAAAGAGCAATGAACCCATTTACCATTGTCTTATCAACCTATTTATGGAGCTATTTGTTCAGTCCTGATTATCACATTTTCATATGGTCATGTACAAATTGAATTTGTCTAAAGGAGTGCAATCAATTTTAATGTGTTTAGAAACCATCAATTGAGGACTAAGAGAATTGGGCATGATTGTCCTGAAAACAGGAGGAGATCTTGATATACTATCGGTGTCTTTAAATTTTTCGTTAATTTATATTCTTCAATAGATTTGTAGCCTATTATGCGCCAGGCTCTATCAGTCCTGGAAACGCAATGAGAAAACACATGAAAGAGAGAAAGATTGCATGGATATACAGCTTTTGCCTCCTGAGAGGGTTACTGGCTCCAATTGGTAGGTGTTTTAGTTGTAAAGATTTTGATTCAACATAAGGAAACAAATTTTTAACAATAAATGCACTGTTAGTAGAATATTTAAAAGCTTATATTAGGTCCCCCGACACAGTAGAAATGCTTAAGCAGCGATTGCCGAGTTATCTTTCCTGGATATTAGAGGAAAATTCTTCATGAGGAAAAGTAAATACTGAACCAGTTGCCTCTATATTTCTAAGTCTAAAATTTTGTGTTCTAGGGGACTATAGGTTTCATGTAGATGATAACATAGCCTTTAAGTGCAATAACCCTAAGACCCTACTTAGAAAATGTGACGTTTTTTTCCTACTGCTGGAAGTAGAATGCTTAACCAGTATATTCTCTGCATGACATTCTGACAGCCTCAGGTGCGTGCAGTATTTCAGTAGAGAAGAGATTAGATTAACTATTGTTAAAATTCTTTACAAGGAAGTGGAGGAGGTCCAAGACTTGATTTACAATCTGGTCTCCTTGGCATAAAAATAATGAAAGACAAAAAAAAAAAAGAAAGGTCTGAAATATTCTATTCATGATCCAATTAGAGCTACAGTCTCACCTTCAAATGGGCAAGATAATGAAAATGATAATGACTACCTCCACTCTCACACAAGATACCTTTTAGTATAGTAGAAAATACTAAGCATTTACAGAGTTACTTTTAAGAGAATGTTTGCGTGATGGGGGAGCGAAATAGGACATATGGCCGAAAACCTCTATGGTTAGAGAAATTTAAGAGTGAGAAGCTTGTGTTTGGTACCCTTTATACTGATCAGGATCCCAGCAGGAAATAGGTGACACACCCCAAGGTGTAACTGGAGAGTTTTTGTGTGTTTTTTAAAAAAATGAAAGGCCAGGGGGAGCAGTTGGGGGGGATCGTTTTATGAACTACATAGATGTCTAACCAGTGTACTATATACTTGAAACTAATTTACATATATAAACTTAAAAAAAATGAAGTGACGATTTACATAGGGCAGGCAAGGTAGACAGAGTTAAGGTAAACAACAAGAGACGGTCAAATACTCAGTGCTGGTAACAGCAAGAAGCCGTTGCCGCCCCTAGGCCTGAAAGGGAAAGGGAAGGAAGCTGATATGAGAACCAAGTGAGAACTGTGACTATGCCTGTGGGTTTCCCTGATGCAGTCTTTGATCATAGGTAGACAAATTCAGCCACTACTGAACTGTAGCCAAGTACAGATGAAACAGGGGAATAAACACTCCAAACTCTCTCTTCTGTTCTCTGACCTCCTGCTGGTGCTTGCACTTGGCCAAATTTACCTGGAGGCCATAGGGCAAGGAGGCCTGGTTGATGGAATCCATGAAGGTCAGCATCCTGGGACACAAAGCAGTGTGAAGAAGGACAGAGGATGGATTTAGAGGGGCAGATGGAAAAGACCCAGCACTCCATTCATCTCCCTGAAAGTGACGTCCATGGAACTCAAAGTAACTCATAGCACTTTTGAAGAGAGTTTCAGATTCTAGCCATCATATTATGTTTCCATATCCTAGAGCACTTCACTTATTCACATAAATACAGTTGCCTTATCAGTTCTAGGTCCTTGTTTCAGCCTGTAAGAAAGTGTAAGTGAGACCAAGGCACATCATTTTGTATTTAATGGAATGATAAGGATGTTGTACACATCACTTCCGTTCACAGTCTGTTGACATGAAATTGTTCACATTCATTTATTTAACACACATTTGTTGACTGCCTGTTGCATGATGGGCACTCTAGGCACTTCAGATGTCAAGGAACAAAACAAAGATCCTTGTCTTTCTAGAGTTTGCATTCTAGCAGGTGGAGACAGACCATAGATCATCAATTAGTAAATCATTGACTATGTGAGAAGGTGATAAGTGCTGTGGAAAGAATTAAAATTAGGACAGAGTAAGGAGTATTGGGAATGCTAGGGGTAGAAGGATCACAATTTCAAATAAGATAATCAGGCCTTGTTGAGGTAATGACTTTTAAGCAAAACCTTGATGGAGGTGACAGAGTTACACGTACAGATATCTGGGAGATGGGCATTCTAGGCAGAGAGAACAGCCATTGCACAAGACACAAGTGCATGCCATCAACGCACTCAAGGAACAGAAAGGCGGTTCCTGTGACTGGAATGCAATGAATGCAAAGAAGATTAGGACAGAGGTAAGAGGAACCCAGATCACATAGGGTTTTGTAGGGTATTGTATGCATTTTGTCTCTTATTCTGAGTGAAATGGAAGTCATTAAACGTTTTGAGCAGGGAGTGAATGATCTTAAACGTTTAAAAAAAGATTATGTAGGCTGCTCTATTGAGAATAGACAATAGTAGTAAAGGGCAGAAGCAGAAAGCCTGTTAGGATTTTATTGTAGTAATCCAGGTGAGAGATGATGGTAGCTAGAACCATACCTCTTTGGGTCTCGAACCCCTTTCCAAAACTCTGAAGTGGCTTCCTATTTCACTCAGAGTAAAAGATAAGGTATGGTAAATATGTGGGCATAGGACAATATATTATAAAACCATAACGATGTCTAATTTATGGGATTAAGATCTAAGTAGAATTATAATATTGGAAAGTATTAGCACAATTTAGGAAGAGTGTGGTTGGAGTTGGAGCATTTTAGAGTCTGCGTTGTTCGGGAGGAAGGTAAAGTTATTATAGTAATCATTTCACAATATATATCAAATCATATAGTATACCTTAAATGTATACAATATTTTGTCAGTTATACCTCATTAAGGCTGGAAAAAAATTTTAGGAAGTGATTGTTTAACTTTAGACTTTAGAAGGTTTAGTATGTTTGCTCTATTATCCAGAGTGACTAACCACTGAATAAATAGATGGACACTCTATCCAAAAAGTAGAAAGAAAAAAATTGGTTAAAGAAAAAAACAAAACAAAACACCATAATGAGTTTTTAAGAAAAAAAGTCGAAGGGGTTGAGAGGAATTAGAAAGGCAGGAAAAATAGTAAGGACACTATACAATTGTGGAATCCAAATGTGTCTATATACATGTGCCACAATTTATGTAAATGGACTGATCTTTCAAGTTAAAAGACAGAGTAAGATTGAATTAAAAAATCATACAGTTAAATTATGTTATGAGAATTGTAACTGAAAAAAAAAATACAGCATCTTGAAAGAAAAATGGTGGAAAATATATACCACACAAATAGTAACCACAAGACCACTGATATAGTTCTGTGCATATTGGCCAAAGTAGATTCTAAGGTAAAAAGGTATTGCTAGATCTGAATAAATTCACTACCTACTAATAGAAGAGTGAGTTTAGAAGGAAAATAGAGCACTTTTTTTGTACTTATATGTTGCTAATAGCATGACTTCAAATATGTAAAGCAATATGTCAACAAATAACCTTCTTTTAATAGTTTATCAATTAAGTAAAAAATAATTACACTTCAAACTGAAGAATTTCTGTTGCTTTCTTAGAAAATATATGTGAATTGGCCTCACGTTAGGCTTTTAAAAATGTATCAACAAATATCAATGAATTGATATCTCATAGACCACATTGTCTTATCACAGTGGAGTTAAGTTGCAAAACAATTGTATTTTTATTTTTAAAAACACCTCTTAATGGTTGGTGCATGAAAGAAGAAATAATGGACATAAAATAATTGTGATGTTATCTATCAAAATTTATGTCATATAGCTAAAGCAATAGAGAGACATTTATAACTTTAAATGTGTATAGTAAATGAGAAAAAGTGAAATTATTTAAGCCACTCACTTAAGATGTTAGTAAAAGACTAAGCTCAAAGAATGAAGGAAAATTGTAGTAGCTCAAAGCCATGTATTGTGGTTTTGAAAAGAATAAAATTTGCAAGCCTCCGGCAAGACTGATGAAGAAAAGGAGGGAGGGTACAAATAAACCATAAATCAGAGGCAAAACTACAAATGCTAGCAAATTCAAAAACTTAGGTGAAATGGACAAATTGCTAGAAAAATATTACCGAAACTGAGTCAAGAAACACATCAATGGTCTTATAACAATTTAAAAAAAGTTGAATCATTATATACAGAAACTTGCTGCAAAGAAAGCACAAGGCCCAGGCGATCTACCAAACATGCAGGAACTGGTAGATGTAGTTTTCCACAAATCCCTCCCAAATCCTCCCACTCATCGTGTGGCAGGTATAACCTGGCTACTCATACTAAATAAGGACTGTGTAAGAAAGAAAAATTATAGGGCAACTCACTCATGAATGTGGATGTGAAAACTGTTAGCAGGTTATTAGCAAAAGAAACCAACAATACCTGATATTTATAATATGTCATGACTAAGTTTGTATTAAGAATTCAAGGTGGTTTTAACATTGAAAACATCTAATAATGTAATTCACCACATTAACATGTAAAGGATGAAAACACATCATCTCAGTTCATGCAGAATATAGATTTAATAAATTCAACAATTCATTATAAAAACTTAGCAAAATAGATACTGAAGGGGATTTCCTTCCTTGATAAGGGTTGTCACACAACTGGAAGGGCTTGCTTAGCCCTGGTGTGTTGTCTAGTTAAGACTGCCCACTCTCATTCAGTGTGGTGACAGGGGTCCTAGGAGGTCCATTTGCAATAGCTAAGGCAAAAGAAAGTACTATAAAGACTGTACTTGAATAGGCACAATTACTGTTCTCAAGAGGATGTCATTTTCTACATAGGAAGAGCATACAAGAAACTATAGTCACACTTTTGAAATAAACAAAGGTGTTTAGCAGGGTGACAATTACATTTAAACACACTAAAAACCAGAAAATAAAATGATATGAAAGAAAAGATAGCAAGTTTTAAATTTTCAAACTTAGTGAAGGAGCACAGGTGGCTAACTCCCTCCTCCAAGCCCAGCCATACAGAAAACACAGAAAAGGAAGCAAGCATGGGTTGTTAGAGTGATTAATATAAAATCTGTAGGCAATCCCTGGGGAGACTGAAGGCCGTGGGTTGGATGGTGGTAGGCTGGAGGTAGGGTCCACAGATACTGTGGTAGAATGGTATTTTATGGGGGAGGGGAAGCTTTTAAGTATACTAGTTGCCTCTGTCCCACCCGTGTTGCCTAGAGAGAAGGTCATTGCTTGTTCCATCTCCCCCAGACAAAAATCAACAGTGTTTGGTCAGGCTTGGCCTTTGTATGGAAGTATTATGGTAGCACTGTAGCACTGCTGGGGGTGGAGGGGGGTGAGGAACTGATGAAAATAATTGCAACTCTTCCAGCTTCTCATGAGGGGAGTCCTCCACTGCTCCCCGCCAACCCACGGGACCACAGCACTGCTTCCTCCTGTGTTTACTACAGGAGAATCCTTGAGCTGGGGGAGAGGCAGCAATGGTGGCAGGCAGAGGAAAGGTGGGGTGAGCGAATGGCAGTGAATTAACTCACCTCTCCCTTAGAATCTTATGGAACTACTGTTGGAAACGTGTTGGACCTTCTAATTATACTTACCCTGTCTTTTCATCTCTAATAGTGTCTATTTTTTTATATCTCTATATTGCTTTGTGCCTTATTTTTTTTATTTTCTCTTCACCCTTTTTTTTAAAAAATGCTTTTTACTCTGCTTTTCATTAATTTTGATATTTTTATTTTTAAAAGTTCTAATTCTTTTTCAAATGTGCCCTTTTGATGTAATATTTCTTTCTTATTTTATGACTTCATTATTTTAAATATATGTACTTTAAGTTTTCTTTCTGATCGCTAGTCTGTTACCTCAAGTTTTTAGGTTTTAATTGTTGTATGTTATTGCTAACTCTGATGCTGATTATTTCCTATTGTGTCTTGTAATTTTGGATTCTAAACTAATATGTAGTGAGACTGCGTCGTCTGCCCCGCCCCCCTATGCCTGGGTAATGGAAGCTTTCTTCCGATGGAGTTTTGTCTCTGCTCTTGCCAGGAGCGCCAAGGTATCACCATCCGAGGACCAATATTTGCTCTGAAGTTATTTAGTTTGAGGGTTTCTAGCTTGTGTGGGTGGTGAAAATTGGAACTTAAACTTTCATGAGATGCAGAGCTCAAGCAGAAGGAGCTTCCTCCTTAACTTTCTGTACTAGTAGCCAGACTTTTTCTTGCGGATCTTTCATTGAAGGTACAGTTTTTCCAAGTTCCTGAATTCATTTGAGTCGCAGTTCCATCTTGCTCTTCATAGAGGCTAGAGTCTTACCTCCTTTGGTCTACGTGGACATTAAAATCTAATCTTCTCAATTATTGAGGCTAACAATCACCAATACTTCCATTTGCTTCCATTTTAGATATAAAATTAATATTTTTCAGATGATGAGTGACTTATCTTTGGTATAGGGCAACATAGAAGGCAATTGAAGGTATTTGGGGAAAAATATGTCTCTTGGGTCTCTCAACCATCTGTTAAATAGTAATTTCTCACTCACTAAACATAGGATTATCCCCGCAATGTATTTCTTTCTGGGAGGGTGGTGTCTTGGGGTCATATCTTTAATTGTATACCCAGAGTTTGAGCACTATACAGGCATGCTAAATATAATACTTTGGACGAGTTCACTAAGCAGAAAAACGGTTTATTTTCTTGATAAATTCAGATATCCTAAAGCTGTTATCTGAGAGGTACAATTATTCGAGTGATGAGAAAATTACAGTTGAATTATTCCAAGGTAATTCAAATACAGGCCGAATAAGAGTGAAGCACGCGCGTGTGTGTGTGTGTGCGCGTGCGAGCGCATGTGCGCGCATATCGGTAATGCAGCCCGACTTTACCATACTATATATAAATATCTTAGAATTTTGAATGCCCGATTGATAGAGAAACATGCACTTACAAAATTTTAGTAATACAGGTGAAATTTTTATTTGGGGTCATTTTATTTTTCAGATGTAATTCATGCATTTAGTAGTACTACTAATAAAAACATCCTATAGCATTCTTATTAAATATTGTCTATATGTTATTTGAAAGCGATGTTTTTCTGATCCAATGTTGTATATTATTTTAGAACTAAATTATCTACACTACCTTTTAATGGTCAAAAATATGAAACTATGCTCCACCTAAGGAATTCTTTTCTTTCTACCTGTGTTTTCTTAATATTTATTATTCGTATTTATCTTTATACTATTATTCTGTATATAAGCACAATTTTAAGTTACCTAAAGCTAGAACATGGAGCATTAATCATTATATTGCAGTCGTACCAAGTTTAGGACTACACACACACACACACAAATGTTTATGCCTAATTAAAATGACATTTGTAAAATTTGTGTATTTTGAAAACTTACTTATAAAAAATTTAAAATTTGACTTAATTGCAAACGACCGTGAGATAAAACACACAGACATATCACAGTCTTCCTTATTTCTAAGATATTTATGCCTCTAAGAAAGCAACCATGCTAAAACAATGTAGCTTGAGCCTGTGGTGGGTCATAGATTAAATGATGCCTAGCTTGCTTCTAATATATAGATTTTTATCAAATTTATATCCCCCTTTCTGTTTCTCTCAGATGAGTATCTATTAGTACAGGAAACAGACTTCATATGACTATAGTTGTAACTCAAAATCATATCAGTAAAGATATCCTGAATTGGTTAGAATTAACCAAATTGTGCTCTGGTAAGAATATTACTGCATTATCACCATGAACGTAGATCCCTGTGTTTCATTAGTATGTATGGAAGTGACAAGGCTCTAGAAACCAGAAAGAATATGTAAAGTAACCTTTTTATTTTTATTTTTTTATTTTTTGAAGGCGGGTTGAGGGATAGGGAGTATCCTCGCTGGCTAAGAATCATTTATTTAGTGGGTTAGTGAAATGGTGACTTCAGGACTTTGTGTGTTTGCAGTGTATGAATCTGAATGTCTTCTTGATGTAGTTTTTAGCACTTGCTTTTTCTTCATGGGATTCATGGGCTTTGCTTATGGATCTCTGAGATAAGATGAGATTGCTAAATTATGCCACCAGTCCTAGTGGCGGCTATCTACGTTTTTCTTAAATGGGAAATAATTTTGGAGGGTGTGGTTCCACTGAGAATTTTTAGTAATTCAACATAGACTTTCTCAGCTTTCCTGATTAGGCCAACACATTTTATTCTACAATGAAAAAAATCGGAAAAATAAATGACCGTCTTACTAATGGCTAGGGTTCGCTCCTCTGTGAATCCAGGCTTTTGTGTTGGATGTTGGTTGGTTGGTGGATATGGAAGAACAATGTGAGCATTCTCTGTTCTTTCCTGATATTGTGAATGTAAAAGTGAGCACAAGTGTGCAATAACCCTCACAGTATGCATAGTTATACTCTACTAAGGAATGATTACAAACCAAGGACTAGCAACCATTTAGCAATTCTCTAATAGGATTATGGGTCCATTTGTTCTTTTCTAAATCAAACCATTGATGCTTATGAGTAAAGACTAATGCTTTTGAAGTATTTACCTCTTGCATTTCAGGGAAGGCGTCCAGAATCATCTAGCTTTTTCAAGCACTGATGCCTATAAACAGGATTTATTTAACCCACTTTAGGTCATTAACACATGATAGTTTGAAAGTTTTATATACGCAGGTATTTGTAACTTTTATTGATTATATCTCATATAGCCTGTAATCTTTTAAAGCACATTTCAAATTCTTCATAAAAATTAACCCGACGAATTAGAAAATACATGAAGGTAAAAAAATATCAGAAAAAATTTAGGTAATTGTATAGATTAAGAACTAGAGATCACTTTGGTTCTTGTTTGCAATAGAATGCCTTTAGGCTAATGTGGTTTTTATAAAATTTCACACAAAGTAGATTTATTTCCCTCGTTAAAGTATACCATACTTTAAAAGAGACTTCAGACAACTTCAGTATATTTTTAAAAATCTAGATGCTGACTCATTTTCTTTTAAAACTTCAAACCTTTTAACTTAGAAAACATTCCTCTTAAAGGAAATTGCATCTTTGCTATAGCTGTTTCAGAACACGTTTCAGCTTCACGTAGGTAGGAAACATAAATTCGAACTGCAGTAAACATATTGCATTTAGCAGGCAATTGACTTTTCAACCTTAGCCATAGCAGTCTCTTCCATACATGGCATTATATTTTATTAATGTAATTTAAAATACATGTTCTTGTTTATCATTTACACAGATTAAAGTTCCCATCTAATGTACATGCAGCTAACTGCACATTTACCTACGTAATAGCTGTTGGGTACAGTTTTTATGATGGTCTTTCAGCCGGAGAAATAGGGCTGCAGCTCTTACAAAAATGGACAATTACGTACTACTTCTGAAATCACTGGGCTGGTGTCAAGACCTTCCCTCGCTCAGCAGTGGGGGCTCTTCAGGCCCAGCTCTCAGTAAGCCTTGCTGATTGGTTGTCATTATCCCAGGAACAGGCAGCAGCTCACCCCTCTCCCGCCCCCACTAGCTGCTTCAGATTCCAAGAAATTGATAGTTTGTTTTCAGAGAGGAAAGTGTTTTAACTGAAACACTTGCAATCAAAATTGTTCCTCACATTGAACAAAAACAGCATTTTAAGAGTGCACGTACATAGGCATTTGAATCGAGGACTACATCCTGTAACTTTTTCAGCCGGACTAAATTAAATATGTAGCATCCCCAGGAGCAATTTTTGAGAACAGCACTCAGCTTTACTTTGACTACTGAGTTATTAAAACACATGTGGGTGTCCGCTTCGGCAACACGTATACTAAAACACACGTGGACACATTCCATACTACTTTGATCTGACTCTGGCCGTAAATGGCCACCTCTTTGCAACTTATATTAAGTCTATTTCTCAAAAATGATTTAATCCTACCTGATCTGCCTGTAGGCATGTTCCCTCCTGTTTGAAAACACTGACACATGTCCCTGGATTTAGATAAGGTCCATATTTTCTTCTTTTGAGTCTGCTGCTGCCAGTTTCTTATATTTTGCTTGTATCTAATATCTAAGTGCTAGTGACTTGAAAACTTGAGTTCTGTGCATTTAAAGAGTGGGAATATAAGCTGTTTGTGCTTAAATTAGTGAACTTTTAAATATCCCTCCTTTGTCTATTTCCTAAATGAGCAGAGAATAAAGATGGCACAGGTTTCATTAGTCCTGGCTCAAAGGAAAATTAATGAGTAATATACTATTCTTCCTAGAAATCTTTCTTATTGCTTAGAGGCTAATGTGAAATTCCATATTTAATAAGTATTTCTAAGCATATACTCCTCAAAATGAACAAAGCATTTATATAAAAACTAGACCATTAGATCAATATACTGCTATGAATGTAGTCCATCTGGGTTTCACCAGAGCCTTTGACGAAGTCTCTGATAATATCCATTTTATTTAGATGGTGAATTATGGCCTATCGCCAAAGACAGCAAAATGCACTGGACCGCTCAGTGTCATTGCACAATCTCCTGTTCCCTGTGTAGGTTATTGAAAGTTCGATCCTCTAAGATTCTTATCTCCTCCCTCAACTCCTCCTTGTTCTTCTTTTTGTTAGACTCTTATTGTCCTAAATTATTACAAATAAAAAGCAAAAAAGAGTACTACAAATAAAAATAAGAGGAGTGTTATTAAACTGTGGATGGTTCAGAAGATATGCAGACGGAAGCATAGAGAGGAAAAAATTGGAATATGAAGATAAAAATGCAAGAGGAATATAGAACATGGTGAAAACTCCTAACAAAGTTAGAATTTGAGTCAGAAAAGGTATATTTTATATATATTTTTAAAATATGTAACTTAAAATATAATTTATAATTTAAAATATATAATTAAACATCTATTTTGATATGCTATTTATATTTTTATTTAATATTTTAAAATTTAATTTGGTGTAAGAAGTGAAACGAGGGATTGTCTTTTTGTTCTTTAAATCATTAGTCAGTTTTCCTGACTTCATTTATTATGTAATTCATTCTTTCCTTGAGATATGAAATGCCATCTTTATCGTAATAAAATATTATATATTTTTGTTTTTCTGAGCTTTCTATGCTGATTTCTTTATCCATTTGTATAATTTTGCAATGGCTGGATTTTAATTCTTGTGGTTTTATGTTATAATAATTCATAGGACATCCATCCTTATTCTTCCTATCAAGAGATTCTTGAGTTTTCGTTTGCATTTATTTTTTGAATTGATCTTTAAAGTCATTTGGTCAATATAAGAACTCTATACTTGAAATGTATGTAATTTTATTAACCAATGTCAACCCAATAAATTTAATAAAAATAAAATAATCACAAATTTGCAAAAAAAAAAAACTTTGAATTTTTATTGTAATTTATTAACATCACAGATTTATTTGGGGAAATTGTAATTTAGAAACTACGAAAATTCTTAGAAGAACATGGTATAACTTTCTATTCAGTACTCATTTCTATTGCTAAGTATTGTAATTCTTTTCACATATATTTTGCATGTTTTTGTTAAAAGAGATTTTGTTATAACTCTCCTGAAAATATTGTATATATTTCGTTGCTAGGTAGAATTTAATCTTATTTTCACAATATTATGTAACCGATTGTTTCTGGTATATGGGAGAGAATTTTAAAAATAATTTGTAACTTGCCACACCCTACTGAATCTCTTACTAGTTTTATTATTTTTTTTGTTAAAATTATTGGAGTGACATTGGTTAATAAAATCAAATAGGTTTCAAGTACACAATTCAACAGTAAGTCGTATATATATCACATTGTGTGTCCACCATCCAAAGTTAGATTTCCTTCCATCGCCAAATAGTTGATCCCCTTTACCTTATCTACTCCTCCCTCCCGCTTCCCCTCTGGTAACCACTAGTCCACTGCCCATGTCTGCAAGTGTCTGTTTGTCAAGTTTGTTGCTTTCAGTTTTATATACCATATATGAGTGAAATCATATGGTTTTCAACTTTTTCCATCTGACTTATTTCGCTTAGCATGATTATCTCAGGATCCATCCATGTTGTCGCAAATGGCAGTATTTCATCTTTTCATATGGCTGAGTAATATTCCATTGTATATGCGTACCACATCTTCTTTATCCAGTCATCTACCAAAGGAAACTCTGGTTGTTTCCATGTCTTGGCCAACGTGAATAATAATGCTGCTCTGAACATCGGTGTGCATATATCTTCGTGGATAAACGTTTTCAGGTTTTTTTGGGTAAATACCCAGAAGAGGGATTGCTGGGTCTTACGGTAATTCCATTCTAAGTTTTTTGAGGAACCTCCATACTGTTTTCCATAGTGGCTGTACCAGTTTGCAGTCCCACCAGCAATGTCTGAGGGTTCCTTTTTTCCCACGACCTCTCCAGCACTTGTTATCACTTGTCCTGTTGATTATAGCCATTCTAACAGGTGTAAAGTGGTATCTCATTGTCGCTTTCATTTGCATTTCCCTAATAGCTAGTAAAGTTGAGCATCTTTTCACATGTCTGTTGGCCATTTGTATGTCTTTTTCGGAGAAGTGTCTGTTCAGGTCCTCTGCCCATTTTTTAATTGGATAGTTTGTTTTTTATATTGTTGAGTTGTATGCGTTCTTTATGTATTTTAGATATCAAATCCTTATTGAGGGTCTTATTAGTTTTAATTATTTTAAGATGACTCTCTTGGGATGTCTAGAAAAATAATCATATTATTTATAACTAATTATTGTTTGTCTCTTTACAATATTTCAGTCTTTTAGCGCTTTTACTTATTACATGGCATTTTCTAAAACTTCTGAGACAGTGTTGAATAAAATGATAATTGTTATTCCTGTATTCTTTATAAATTCCCTTATTCACTTATTCAAAAGATTTATTAAGTGCCTTGTATATTCTAGATAAGGTTAATGCAATTCCAGTAAAAATTCCAACAATATATTTCATATTGACCAAATGACTTTAAAGGTCATTTCAAAGAATAAATGCATAAGGCCATGAGAGAACTTGACTGATTAAAGCACACAAAATCATTGCATCCATACATGCATTACCTTAAAAGGAACTTACATTCTAGCAGAGGGAGCCAGTCAACAAGTAATAAATACAGTTTTACATATTAATAAATGATAAGGTTATGAAGAAAGTATAATTGAGTAATGCAGTAGAGAGGTACGATGGGCTGGGAATGCTATTTTATATTTGGAAAAGACCTTTAAGAGGAGGTGACATTTGAGATGAGATTTGTAAGAGGAAAAAGCAGTCTGAAAATCCGGTAGAAAAGTGTTGCCAGAATGCGAGCAGTTAAGTTCAAGGACTCAGATAGAACAAGCATGTCGTGTTGAAGAGACAAGAAGGTTAATGTGGCTGGAGTGTGGTTGGTGGGTGTGAAAAAAGGTAGACTTTGGGGTCAAAGAGGTAGAGTACAGGTGCTTGGTGTTCCTCTAAGTACAAAGGGAAGCTACTGGAGAATTTTAAGCAAGGAAAAGATAAAATTTAGGCTTTAAGAGTACTTGGGCTGCTGGGTGGAATGGACAATGCAGGATTGAGAGTGGAAACAGGGAGAAAATTTTGAAGTTTTTGTAATTATCCAAATGAGGGGAATTGGTGACTTGCACCAGGTTGTAAACAATGCTAATATGAAAAGTGGTCAGACTCAGCATACATTTTGGCATTCATGCCATTGCGACTTGCTGATAGATGACTAGTTATAATTAAGTAAGTTAGGGTGCAGATATGGAAGGTGCATAGATCTCTGGCCTAATTAACTGGTTGGACAGTGGCACTACTTACTGCGAAGGAGAAACTGGGGGAGGAGTGGATATTAAAAGCAAAGGCCAATAGTTCTGGTTTACAAATTCTAAATAGCAAAATGAGAAGTCGAATCATCCCGAGGAGGATATGAATCATCATACAGAAGATATTCAAAGCCATGGGGCTGGGTGAGGTCACCTAGGGAGTGTATATAAAGAGCAGAAAGAAGTTTTCAAAGGCAACATTTATAAGTCGGGAAGATAGGTAGAAAATAGTGAGACAGAAGAAAAACTGAAAGTCCCTGGCACTGTGCTAGGTGCTGGGGATATAATGGTGGGCAAAACCCAGCATGGCTTCTACTCATAGCGCTCATGATCTAGTTTAGTCTAATTTGATTTCTAATGATGATGGTAATGCCTCTAATCTTTTATTATTAAGCATGATGATGTGGGTAGCTGTTGTTTTTGATAGATATGTTTTTAATGGTAAGCAAGTACCCTCTGATTTCTAATTTTCAAGGAGATTTTATTATTTTAAAATCATGAATGCTTGTTGAATTTTATCAGATGCCCTGCCAACTTCTATCAGGCTGATCATACATTAATAGACATCCAAAAGTTAAACCAATTTTGCATTTCCGAAGTAAACCAATTTTGGTCATGGTGAATTAATTTTAAATCTTCTGATGGATTGATTTTGCTATTAGTATATCTAAGGTTTTTGCTTCCATGTGTATATGTTGCCTCAGTTGATGCTACTATCCTTTTTTAGGGTTTGCTATTATGGTTATGCTAACTTTATGAAATAAATAAGAAGATTTGCTTTTATTATTTTTTGATTAGCTTAAATTACACAGAGATTATTATTTTTTTTTAATATTAGATAAATAATCCTTCCATTCTCTCATAGGATATCTGGATCTCAAACCTTTTTCCTTTATGAATATGGTTTTCTTTAAAATATTTCCCTTTTCTCAGTCACTTTTGCCAATTTATAATTTTACTTGAAAAATTATCAATTTCATGAGGATTTTAAAATCTATTAAAATAAATGCAGTATTCATATATTTAAAATTTCCATTCTTGTGGTTAAATCTTGTTTCTGACTTCTCATGTTGCATATTTGCAGTTTCTTTTCTCTCTATCAGATTTCCCAGAAGCTGGTAATTTTATTGGTCATTTAAAACTCTTATCTCTTGGTTTTTATCAGTTCTAGTTCTTATTTTATTTTGCTTTCTGATTTAAAAAATTCTTTCTTCTTTATTTTAGTTTATTTTGCTGTGATTTTTCTATATTCTTGAGTTGACTTCTCAGCTACTTATTTTCGCCTTTTTATATAAAATTAAGACTTTCAAGGCAATGAATTGTTATCTGAGGAAGCTTTGCCTACATTTCATACATATGTAGGCTTCTCAGTGTCATTAGTGTGTGAATAGTTTCCATATGAAGTTTGGATTCTGTTTTAATTGCTGTTATTCCGAATGACTAGAATCCCTTATTTTTTTTTTAGCATTAATGTCCTTTTCTATATAAGTTCTATGGTAGATCTGTTAAGGTCCTATATGATCCATGGTTTTGTTTTTTTTTTTTTTTTGGTAAATATTTCATACATTTTGAAAAAAATGATCATTCCTTGTTTGTAGGATATAAAATTTTGACACTGATACTTTAAGCTAATATTATTTACAGTATTTGATTGCTGTTTTTCTTTCTTTTTCTTTTGCTTATTTATCAATTTTTTAGGTAAGCATTCTCCCATCATGACTATGTTTTATTTAAAAAATTTTCTTTTTATTTCTAATATTTTACTTTATAAATCTTGAAATATTCAGTCCTACTTTTCTATCAGTTGACTACGAATGAAAGATCGTGTCACTGAGCTAGGCCAGCAGAGGCCTAATGCCTACCTGTCAGGCTACTGTGAAAGAATTCAAGTATTGGCTCAAAGCCAGGATTCAATGATTGTTATCACTCTGTGTTTCTGAAGAGACTTGTTTTTCATCATCATGTGTTTCTCATTCGCACCTTTTTATACACAAATAATTAGATATTTTAAAAGGCTTCATTTAGTGTTGCTGGTCAAAGTTTTGTTGTCTAACGTCCGCAACCTCCTGGGACACCTGGTGTGATTGGCAAAATTTGAAACGGGCAGTCACTCTGATTGTGGAAGTAGAGAATAAATAACAGCAATAAATGGGATTTTAAAGGTCATTTAAACTCACCTCCCAGTCAGGCAGATCATAGGCCTCAAAGTTATATTTCTCATTATAAAAGTCATATCAGTTTATTTTTAAATCTGCCAGCTTTGTTTCCATAGAATATTATTTTTAATCCTTTAAAATATTTTTATTAAAGATTTTGTGGTCTATTCCTGCATTTTCATATTATATCATGTTTACTGCTTTTTTTTTTTTGAACAAAGCTATTATCCATCATGAAAAACTTCAGTAAGTACGACTTTTTTTGATCATATGAAGCTTTTCATGATGGATAATGTCCTCATTAAAAAAAAAAACATGTCAACACCTTCAGCAGGACTTTTTTCAATGGGAATTAATATGCCTGGGCTATTGAAACATACACAGAGTGATTTTCTGGTTGCTTCTTTTGTCACCCCAGGGATCTTATTGGCTTAGGACTAATTTCTGTATTATTATGTCAGCATAGAAAATTCAGTATCACTAGGGAGGGCATATTTGGACTCTAAATTCATGTATGACACCATCTCGAAATCTGACTTTCGCATGAAACTTTTTTTTCTTTTGATGTAGAGAGAAAAGGCTGAGACAATTTTTCTTCTATTCCCCTGGGATGGTGAAGTGGGTCTTTCACTGAATAGTCAGCCCTTCTTTTGAGAGTGCTGGTTTTATGAACAATATCTCTCAGCACCAAATTCTTGCCTTATACCTATATAAGCCTTCATTTATTATCTATTTCATGGATTAAAACCGAAATTCTATATCAAGAATATATAAAGAAATCTTACAAATCAATAATAAAAGCTAAGTAACCCAATGTAAAACAATAGGCAAAATATTTGAATAGACACTTTAAAGGGGGACATACAAATGACTTTAAAAGTATGCTCAAATCTTTGCTCATCAGGGAAGGGCAGATTAAAACCACACCTACTAAAATGGCTCAGATTCAAAAGGCTGACAATGCCAAAGCATTGATAAGTAGATGGAACAACCGGAAGTCTCACCTATTGTTGGTAAAATGTGAAATGGTACAGCACCTTTAGAAAATGATCTTGTGGTTTCTTAAAAAGATAAATATACACTTACCATATGACTCAGCAATCTCGTTCCTTGATATTTCCCCAAGAAAAATGAAAACATATATCTCCACAAAGACTTTGAATGTTCATAGCATCTTTATACATAATAGCTAAAAACTGGAAACAACCCAGATGTTCATCAGCTGGTGAATGGATAAAGTATTGTGCATTCATATAATGGAATACTACTCAGTTATAAAAAAGGAATGAATGATGCACTCTTGACTGCATGAATCTAAAACACATCCTAAATTAAAAGATGCCAAACACAAATGAGTACATGCTGTATGAGTCCATTTGTGCAATTCTAGAAAAGGCAAGGCTAGGTTACAGAGAAACAAAACATATCATTGATTGTCTGGGCTGGGGGAGGGAAGAGGAATTGATTGGGCATTGGAACACAGGGCCTTTGAGGGGAGTTGGAAATGTGCTACACTCAAATGTGATGGTCGCTCTATGGTATGTACATTTACCAAAAAGCATTGGATTATACATCAAAATATATGCATTGAAATTATACATAAATTATATCTCAATAAACTTTATTAAAACCGTAAAAGCAAAGACAACATGTACTTTCTTTCCCAGTACGAACCACATCAGCTAGTGTACTACTTGGACTTTCAAATCCTTCCGCAATTCTGGCATATAAAAATTTCCAATTTTATTTCTTGTTCACTGACTATGCAATTTTATTTTTTCAACTTTATTGAAATATAATTGACATAACATTGCATAAGTTTAAAGTGTACACTGTGTAGATTTGATACTTATATATTGCGGAATGATTACCACTACAGCGTTAACTAACATCCATCATGTCACATAATTAACTGTTCTTTTCAGTAGTGGGTAAATTTAAGATCAACTCTCTTAGCAACTTTCAAGTATATAATACAATATTGTTAACTATAGTCACCTTACTGTACATTAGATCCCCAGAACTTAGTCATCTTATAACTGAAAGTGTGTACTCTTTGATCATCATCTCCCTATCTGCTTTCACCCACCCCCACTGACACTTGGCAACCACCATTCTACTCTGTTTCTATGAGTTCCACTTTTTCAGATTCCACATATAAGTGATGTCATATAGTATTTGCCTTTCCCTGTCTGACTTATTTCACTTAGCATAATGCCCTCAAGGTCCATCCATGTTGTTCATTCTTTCTCAAAGCAGAATAATATCCCACTGTAAATATATACCATATTTTCTTTATCCATTCATTCATTCATTGACAGGAACTTAAGTTGTTTCTATGTCTTGACTGTTGTGATTAATACTGCAATGAATGTTAAATGAAGATATACTTTGAAATTCCATTTTTATTTCCTTTGGATATTACCCAAAAGTGGGATTGCTGGATCATATGGCAGTTCTATTTTTAATTTATTGAGGGACCTCTATACTCTTTTTCATATAGGCTGTAACAATTTACATAAAGATTCCCTTTTCACCACATCCTTGCCAACACTTGTTATCTCTTGTGTTTTTGATGATAGCCATTCTAACAGGTGTGAGGTGATATCTCCTTATGGTTTTGATTTGCATTTCCCTGATGATTAGTGATTTTGAGCATTTTTTCTTGCACTGGTTGATCACTTGTTTGTTTTCTTTGAAAAATATTCAGTTCCTCTTCCCATTTTTAAATTGGATTTTTTTTTTTTGCCATTGATTTGTATGAGTTTCTCGCATTTTGGGATATTAACCCCTTATCAGATATATAGTGTGCAGATATTTTCTCTCCTTCCATAGGTTGCCTTTTCATTTTATTGATTGTTTCTTTCACTGTGCAAACTAAATTTTTTAGTTTAATGTAGTCCCACTTGTTGATTTTTGCTTTTGTTGCTTGTGGATTTTGTGTCATATCTCACCCGCTCCCCAAATCATTGCTCAGACTGATAGCAAGGAGCTTTTTGTCCTCTGTTTTCTTCTAGGAGTTTTATGCTTCCCAGTATATGTTTATTCTTTAATGCATTTCAAGTTAGTTTTTGTGAGCGATATGAGACAGGGGTCCAATTTCATTCTTCTGCATGTGATTATCTAGTTTTCTCACTACCATTTATTGAAGATATTATTATTCCTTCATTGTTATTCTTTGCTCCCTTGTCAAATATTAGTTGAGTGTATATACCAGGGTTTGTTTCTAGGCTCTTGGTTCTGTTTCATTGGTTTATGTGTCTATTTTTATGCCAGTACTGTCCTGATTTGATTATCTTATCTTTGTACTATAGTTTGAAATTGTTAATTGTGATGTTTCCAGGTTTCTTCTTTCTCAAGATTGCTCTGGCTATTTGGGGTTCCATACAAATTTTAGATTTTTTTTCTATTTCTGTGAAAAAATATCACTGGAATTTTCATGGGCATTGTATTGAATCTATACATGGCTTTGAGTTGTATGGATATTTTAACAATATTCTTCCAATCCATGAACATGGGATATCTTTCCATTTGTTTGTGTCTTTTAAAATTTCTTTGATCAAAACCTCGCAGTTTTCTTTATACAGATCTTTGACTTCAGTGGTTAAATTTATTCCTAAATTTTTCTGCAGTTGTGAATAGGATAGTTTTCTTGATTTTTTTTTCATTTTTTTGCTTTTAGTATATTGAAATGTTTTATTTTTGATGAGCATTGCTAGGTGTTTTGCAAGAGCAATTTCATATTAGCCATATTGATAGTTCTAGAAATTACAGTCTTGTGCTTGTTGTCTGTTTGTTTTGCTAAATGGTGAGTTTAATATGGAAATTAATTTCTACCTTTGAAAAATATCCTAGCTGATGGATATTTGTTTTTTGAGGACTACAAAGAGGACATTAATATTTATTTGTTGCTTATTGTTTGTTGGGCACTATTCTAGATCCCTTCACATCTGACGGCTAATTCATTTCTCATACCAGCATTTCAACAAAATATTATTCACATTTACATGTGAGGAAACTGACATTAATAGATTGGCTTTGGTTCCTGTTGGCAACAAATTGCTATCTGGAATGCAAACCAAGGCTTTTTATTCCAAGATCAGTTGGTTTTGTTAGAGATTGCAAATGTATCACATCCTTAACATTTATCTCTCATTAATTAAAAGATGAACATATCTTTATCGCAAAATGCTCTCAAAGACATTGTTCATAATGTTGTTTGATTCCCTTTACATTATGCCCTCGATAATAAAGTCATGCAAATTGAATACTGGTAATATATTTGTCCATTTAAAAAATCTATCATAAAATGATAGTTATCTGATTTGCCCACGTTTCTGGGAAAGATTCTCATGACTCCTGCCTAGGGTGGAGTTTCCCTAGCTGGAGTTAAGTGGAGTAGGCAACGAGACAGATTTATGACCTCAGTGTTCACGATATCCCACGTAAAGGATATCTGAAAATTCAGGGAAAGTCTTGAACATGACACTTCAGGTGTTTAACAGAGGCGTACAATGCTTAAAGTGGGTTATGGGGCTAGAATCTGGAAATAGCCCATGAGGCATCATACTTGCAGGGAAGGGGCCTTTTATGGAACACCTGTTGTTAAGTCCGGGGTAGAAAAGGATGTTTTACAAGCACCAAACTTTTAAAGACAAAGATTGTGTAACCCTCGTGTCCTTCATGCCTTGATTGACAGGAAATTCAACACTAAATTTAATGCTTAAATTACAGTTACTATATTAGGCCAGTATATTTACAAGGAGGTAAGTTGGTACTTGATGATGGATGATCTCATGGTGATAGAGTAAGTAGTTAAAATTTTGTCCTGAAGTTGATGGGCAACCACTGTATTATTTAAGTAAGGGAATGGTATGGTAATTTGTACTTTAAAAACTGCTCTTTGACACTTTGGAGGATAAATTGTAGCAGGAAGGCCCAGAAATCAATAAGACCAATGAAAAGGGTATTACAATCATCTTTTGGAAGGGATACAAACTTGACCTATAGCATTGGCAGAGAGTCACAAAAATAGTTGATGGATGGTAAATAGAGAAGACTCTAGATTTTTGGCTTCTATCTGTCGTAGATCTAGGGACTACTTAAAAGGATTAAGGAATGCAGGCAGTGAATATGGATGCCGACCCAAATCTAAGCCAGGAGTGCATTTAAAAAGCCTTCATTATAGTGATCCAAGCTCTAAAAGAGAGAGAAAGCCTTTGTCAAAATTTAATATGCACACACAATAACTAGGGATCTTGATACTGTGGATTCTTACTAAGTTGGTCTGGGTTTCTAACATTTTATCAAGAGATGCTGATGCTACTGGTCCTCAGGACTTACTTTAAGTAGCAAGGCTTTAGCCATCTATCATACTTCAAATGCTTAATCTTTGTTTTTACCGTCTTTGGTTCTCTCGTATTTGTTTATATCACATCTGGGCTCTTAGTTCTCTTCTCTCAGTCCCTTCGATCAACAGCTGATTTTAAAAGGCAATTTATGTATTTACAATGTAATTCAACTTCTGAATATTGTCCTTCTACTGAAGTTATAGATTTGGCAATCATTGCACATACATCGAAGCAGATTCTGTAGGTGTCCTGCCCGTATGTACTTGGGCCTTAACATTGTAGTGTAGACTTCCACTTGTATCTTTATGACTAAGGATTTTTCTTAGTGTCCAGAGCCTGCTCTAGCCCTGTATCCATATTCCTATCAAGCTAGAAGAGCCAGACCAGTAGCCCTTGACCAATGATTGATAGGAATTGGTCCATAAATACCTAAGCTCCATTGCTTCTCAAATTGGATATCTCCGAGTCAATCTACATAGTCTCTCAGAGTTTCCCAGTAAGCTTTAGATCCAGTTACCCACAGTGGTAACGTGCTTGAAAATTCACCCTTCGCTAGCTATTTTCCTTTCCCTACCTCACTTTTATAGTTCTCTATCGATGTTTCCCAGGATAATCTCTCCAATACATTATTTCTATAAGGAATCCAAAGACATAGTTGGTAGTTAAAACTGAGTGTATACATGAAATCACCAGGAGAGAGTGATCGGAGTGAAAGAGGTTAAGTCTGAGGATGAAGGCATGGGAAATATGCTGTATAGCTGTGTGTCAAATAAGTTGAGGAAAGCAGCAGCCAGATAGGTAGAATGGAAACCACAGTAGTCCTACTTCACAATCCATTTCTTTCTACTGAGCTCCAGACTTATATATCCAACTGCCTTTTGGTCAATTCAGCTTGAACATGAAGATTTCTATGAAAAACCTCAAGGGTCATCCTTAACTTATCCCTCTCCATTACTGCTCATATTCAACAAACCACTAAAAAACACTAAAAAAACTATTGCTTCTGCATGCCCAATACTATTGAATGCAGTTATCCTCTTTACTTTATTCTTTACTGCCTCAGTGAAGCCACCGTCAAAGCCCTCTGAACCTTTTCCTCTGATCCTCTTTTGACCTATTTGATCAATTCTCCATAAGGCAATCATACAGATCATGTTCCTCTGCTGAAAGCAGTTCAGGGCTTTCCATTCCACTCCAAATGAATCTTAAAGTCTCTAGCATAACAAATGTGCTCAGACCTCCATCCTTTTCTCTCATTGTTTTGCTCCTAATACTCTAACCTCTGGTCATCCTGAGCTACCGAAAGTCACCCAAACTCTCTATGTTATTTGCTTCTGGGCTCATGTACATACTACTCCCTTTTTTGCAATCCCCTTTCCCCAAACCCCTTCCCTGATGACTTCATTAATTCCTCCAAACTCAGTGTGAATGATACTTGCTATAGGAGTCTTTCCTGACCTGCAAAGTCTGAGACTGGAAACCGACCTTCCCCCCCCCCCCCGACATCATTGCAATATTTTCTTACTGTTTTATGACATTACCACTCTCTGCATTGTAATTATCTGGTAACTACTTTTTTGCCACTAGATTCTAAACTCCTTTGAGCTTGGAGACTTTTTAAAAAGTCAATTATCATATTCCCGCTGCCAGGCATAAAGGAAGTGCTCAATAATTTTTTGAATGAATGAA
The DNA here is from genome assembly GCF_902729225.1 of Pteropus medius. NCBI lineage: Eukaryota > Metazoa > Chordata > Mammalia > Chiroptera > Pteropodidae > Pteropus > Pteropus medius. Next base: position 838,662 of record NW_024354498.1, read on the forward strand.
AGAAATGACTCAGTAGCTTCAAATGCTAGAGAGGGTATTCAAGCAAGATAAGACTGAAAATAACTGAAGATAATTTCTGCAACTATCAACATCTTCAGGAAGAAGAGCTATATTTCAATATGTGGCATAGTATTTGTGATGCTTTGCAAGTCAGTTTTGAACTGTGAATTAAGATAACAGAAAACATGGAATTTTAGAAAAATCATTAGGCCTGGGGGAGATGTTTAAGAAATATCCCATGTATTCATTTTGGCCCAATTAATGTTTGTTCCATTTGAGGTGGATGATAATGTCATGCTTTTATTCACATTAAGAAACACATTTCCTGCAATGATAATTTATTTTGCAGACCTGTATCGTTCTCCTTTAGCAGATGATCAAAAAGTAGGGATAACTTAAGCCAGGCAGTTCTCCTGCCCTGGGCACTGCTAGTAATATGACTGAGGGATATGTGTTTATATATACAGAATGTGAAAATTCTTAGGCAGTGTCCTAGCATCACTAAAGAATACTAGGTTTTTTGCTCGAGGGGTCCTTAGTTGATGTGAACTTATAAAAACGCCATGCATGAGAAGGTGGTCCTAGCCCATTTCTTTTGGAACCATGGCACATAGGCTGTCTGTAGAGGTCTTCTAGCTACCTGGTATATAAGATTGAAAAGAGGCCCGTAGAGTATGAAATATTATTGGCGTGAAGTGTCAGAAATGTGCTCCATTTCAAGTATGCCTGAGGTATACTTACAAATTTTACAGATACTGCTACCTTTTATTCATGAAGTCCCTCTTGCCAAAATGCTTGGAGCAAAGCACATGAGAGATAAAAATGTTGGAAATATACTAAAAAGGTTGTAAATTATGTGAAGGAAGGAAGCAATGTCTTTTGAACAGTTCTCAATCTATATGTCTATCCTTATTTTTAAAAGACAGAACTAAAATGAATTAGAAACAAAAATAATCATTGAACAATTGTATTTATCATTTAGGTAATCTTGTCAATGCGTTATATAAAGAACAACTGCTCTAGAGTCAGAGTTTAAGTAGAAATTTATTCTTAGGCATATAATGATATCGGAGTGAGATAAAATTACAAATAGACTCAAAATAATACTACGCTTTAAAGCCAATTATGAAGAGTTTTGAATGGAGATAAAGTTATAGATCATCGGGAATTTAACTATATGAAATATAATGCTAAATTGTTTAGAGTATCTATTTCCTTGGCTTTTATGATATCTCTTTACAAGTAAAACACAATGTATCACTTCATCTATTTTCATTCATTCATTCGACAAGTATTAATTGAGGACTACTATGTGCTAGGCACTGTTCTAGCTACAAAGGTTATGGAAAACTGGACAAAGTCACTGTCCTCAAGAAATTTATATTTGAGGCAAAACAATGTAAACAAATAAATATAGTATATATCGGTAGGTAGTGATAAGTAGTATGGAGAAAAATGAAACTGGATAAGAAGATAGAATAACATGGGAGAGGTGTGATTACTGTATGAATAAGGTGGCCAGAAAATCACTTTATCCTCAAATAAGTCAAAACATCCACAATTCCAAGTGATGAGTCAAACAAAGGAAGTTTATTTACAGGAAACCAGAAATTATTATTCTGGCGGGAGTTCATGTTTGGTAGCATATTTAAATTTAGTGTTTCTGAAGAAATTTTTCTATTTTTCCAGCTTTATTGAGGTGTGATTGACAAGTAAAAGTTGTATATATTTAAAGTGTAGAGCACGATGTTTTGATATATGTATACATTGTAAGATGACTACCACAATCAAGTAAATTAACATAGCCATCACTTCACATGGTTACCATTTTTATGTTTGTATGATGAGAGGACTCAAGATGTACTCTCAGCAAATTTTCAAGTATACAATTCATTATTATTAACTAGAGTCACCGTACTGTACATTAGATCCCCAGAATTTATGCATCTTATAACTGAAAGTTTAAACCCTTTGATTGATATTTCCCCTTCCCCTCAACCCCCAGCCACCATTGCTGTCTGTTACTATGAGTTCAACTTTCTAAAAAAATATATTCCACATATCAGTGAGATCATGTGATATTTGTTTCGGTGTCTGTCTTATTTCACTTGGCATAGTGTCTTACAGGTTCATCCATGTTGTCATAAATGTCAGGATTTCTTTCTTTTTTAAGGCTGAATAATATTGCATTGATATATCTGTAATTATCTATAAATATATAGATTGAGATCTATCTTCTTTCCTTTATTTATCTGTCAATGAATATTTAAGTTGTTTCCATATCTTGACTACTGTGAGTAATGATTCAATGAACATGGGAGCTCAGACATCTCTTCGAGATAGTGATTTTTTTCCCCTTTGGATATATATACCAAGAAGTGTGATTGCTGGATCATATGGTAGTAATATGTTTATTTTGTGTGTGTGTGGAATCTCCATACTGGTTTCTATACAGGCTGTACCAATTTGTATTCCTACCAAAGGTGCACAAAGGTTCCCTTTTCTCCACATTCTTGCCAACACTTTTCTTTTCTCACGATAAGGTGTGAGATGACGTCTCATTGTGGTTTTGATTTGCATTTCCTTCACGATTAATGATGTTGAGCAACTTTTCATGTCCTGTTGGCTACTTTTGTATGTCTTCCTTGGAAAAATGTCTATTCAAGTCCTCCGATTATTTTTAAATTATATTGTTTGTTTTTTGCTCTTGAGTTGTATGAGTTCCTTATATATTTTGGATATTTTGACCCTATATCAGATAGATAGTTTACAAATATTTTTCTATCTCCCATTTTTTTATGGATTTTGTGTGTGTGTGTGTGTGTGTGTGTGTGTGTGTGTGTGTGTGTAGAAGTTTTTTAGCTTTATGTAGTCCCACTTGTAGACTTCTGTTTTTGTTTCTTGTGCTTTTTATGTCATAACCAAAAAATAGTTTCCAACACTAATGTCAAGGAGCTTACTCTTTTCGTTTTCTTCTAGGAGTTTTACAGTTTTAGGTCTTACATGTAAATTTTCAACTCATTTTGAGTCAATTTTTGTGTATTGTATAAGATAAGGGTCCAGTTTCTTTTCTTCTTTTTTTTTTTTTTTGACACGTGGATATCCAGTTTTCCCAACACCATATATTGAAGAGACTATCCTTTCCCCATTTTGTATTCATGGTGACTTTTTTAAAAAAAATTAGTTGACCATATTTGCATGGGTTTATTTCTGGGCTCTCAGTTACGTTCCATTGGTTTATAAATCTGTTTTTATGGCACTAGCGTACCAGTGTTTTGATTGCTGCAGCTTTGTAATGTAGTTTGAAGTCAGGAAGCGTGATGCTTCCAGCCTTATATTATTTTCAGTATTACTTTGGCTATTTGGGATCTTTCATGTTTCCATACAAATTTTAAGATTGTTTTTTTTTTTTTTTATTTCTTCGAAAAATGCCATTGGAATTTTGGTAGGTTTTGCATTGAATGTGTAGGTCATTTCAGGTGGAATGAATATTTTAACAATATTTACTCTTCTAGTTCATGAACACAGGATGTCTTTCCATTTTTTTGTGTAATTTTCATTTTCTTTCATCACTGTTTTATAGTTTTCATTGTACTGATTTTTCACCTCCTTGGTTAAGTTTTACCTAAGTGTTTTATTGTTTTTGATGCTATTATAAATGGGGTCCTTTTCTTCTTTTAAAAATTTTATTTATTTATTTACTTTCAATTACAGTTGACATTCAATATTATGTTATATTAGTTTCACATGTATAGCATAGTGATTAGACATTTATATAATTTACAAAGTGATTCCCCTTGATTAGTCTAGTATGCACCTAGCACTATATATAGTTATTATAATATTACTGACCGTATTCCCTATGCTGTACTTTACATCCCCTTGATTAAGTAATAAACAACTTTAGTAAAGTTGTAGGATATAATATTGACATACAATGGGTCCTTTTCTTAATGTCTTATTTTTGGATAGTTCATTGTTAGTGTATAGGAGCACAACTGATTTTTGTATGTTAATGTTGTATCTTACTTTATAAAATTTGTTTATTACATATAACAGATTTTTGGTGGAGTCTTCAGGAATTTCTTTATATAAAATCATGTCATCTGCAAACAGAGATAGTTTTACTTCTGCCTTTTTGATTTCGATGCCTTTTATGTTTTTCTTGCCTAATTGCACTGACCAGGACTTCCAGTACTATGTTGAATAGAAGTGGCAAGAGTGTGCATCTTATTCCTGATCTTAGAGTAAAAGCTTTCAATATTTCACCATTGAGTATAATGTTAGTTGTGGGCTTGTCATATATGGCCTTTAATAGATTAAACTACATTCTTTCTTTACCTAATTTGTTGAGAGTTTTTTTAATCATGAAAAGATGTCGAATTTTGTCAAATGCTTTTTCTGCATCTATTGAGATGATCATATGATTTTTATTTATTTTGTTAATGTGGTATATTACATTGATTTATTTGCATGTGTTGAACCATCCTTGCATCCCGGCGATAAATGATCATGGTGTATGATCATTTAATGTACTGTTGAAGTCAGTTTGCTAGTGTTTTGTCGAGGACATTGGCCTGTAATGTTTTTTTTTCTTACAGTGTCTTTGTCTGGCTTTAGTATCAGAGTAATGCTGGCCCCATAAAATGAATTTGGGAGAGTTCCTTCCTCTTCAGTTATTTAGAAAAGTTTGAGAAGTATTGGTATTAATTCATTAAGTATTTGGTAGTGTTTTTTGGTTTTTGTTGTTGTTGTTGTTTTGTGATTTTTTTTTTTAGAAAACCAGATTTGGACCGGATCACTAACATTGGAAATAATGCATTGAGATTGAAAATAAATGAGGGACAAGATCAACTCATCTTATATATCCAACACAAAAATAGAATTCATTTAAATATCATCATTAGCTAAACTTAAATATGAAATGTTTTAGAATAGAGGCTATAAGGATGGACTGTGCTTGAAAATATTTAGGTCCACATTCTAGATCTACATCTTCCTAGTGGAGTAAATTTATTTATCCTGCCATGTCTCAGTTTCATTATCTGTAAAATAGGTATGATAACAATAGCGTTTAATTTGAGGGCTTGTTTTCAGGATTAAATGTACATCAAAGAGCCTGATATTACTATTTTTCATTGGAAAAAATAAGGATTTATAATGATGTTTTACTGCTTTGGTTCTCTTATTCATTTTGCATAACCTACATTGCAGGACATAGATTCTTTTTAGATTATGATACAAACGAATTAAGATAAATATTTTTTTTTCTTAGCATAGTTCTAATTTTATATCCACTCACTAAGCACAGTATGCAGCCATCATCCACTCTTTTTTCTAGTTGGGTGAATGTTGAAAAAGGTAAGATAAATTTCCTTCTCATAGATTTTAAAAGGTATTATACAAAGTGGAGGAGAAAAATCACATTGTTGATGTGCTGTTATGTTGGCATGTCGAAGCAACAGAACTTAATTAAGAGTTCTAAAGTACAATATTCAAATTGTCCTAGGAAAATGTCATTATTAGAAGCTTGTCATCATAGTCTTGACAAGGAATGTTAGTCATAGAAAATAAAATTTATAATTTTCCTCTATTACACAGCAAGGAGTTTCAGTTATTTTAAAATTCCAATATTTCAATAAGAGTGATACCTATTTTCGAAAGGGGTTTCAATCATAATATAAGCATGGTATAGGGATTAATCAATGTGGAAATTATAGAAATTCTCAAAGATGTATCTAGATTCTTTATTTATATTTTATTAAAATAATGCGAGGACTCATTTACTCTAAGAATAAAAGACTTTATTTAATCATGTTTTATGTAACAAGAATAACACAGCTGACCTCAGTCTGGGCCTTGGCCACTCTAGGCAGCTCTAAGGCCAGTGCTGGTGGCAGCCATCTGCAGATTGTTTGGTGGCTCATGCCAGATGGCCATGGGAAGGGCACAGGTTTAAGTTGAACTTGGCCTGTGCTGGAGCCCCTCCCAGGAGCCCCCCAGGGCCAGCACACTCAGTGACCGACTTCTGACCGAGCTAGAGCACCATCCAGGGCTGCATCCAAGGGCGACACACCCATAGTGCAGTCTGGGCAGGCACCAGAGTCCTGCTAAAGGAAATCCTGCTCCATAGAGCCAGCTCCTCACCAGCCATTCCTCACAACCAATCAGCCTGAAGGTCAGTCCCTCCCATTGACATGCAAACAGCAACCATGCCCAACTACAGCAGGAGGTCACATACAACCCATGCAAGCGCATACAAAGAGCACCCGACTCAGGTGAACAGGGAAGCCATGCTACTGGGCCCCACAGCATACCTACTACATAAGGCCACTCTACCAAGACCAGGAGACATAGCAGCCCTACCTAATACTAGAAACAAACACAGGATGGCAGCCAAAATGGAGAGACAAAGAAACATGTCCCAGATGAAAGAACAGAACAAAGCTCCAGAAAAAGAACTCAACAAAATGGAGACAAACAATCTACCAGATGCAGAGTTCAAAACACTTGTTATAAAGATGCTCAATGAATTATGGGGAAGAGTAGATGAACTCAGTGAGAACTTTAACAAAGAGATAGAAAACATAAAAAAGAACCAGTCAGTAATGAAGAGTACAATAACTGAAATGAAGAATACACTAGAGGTAATCAATAGTAGATTAGATGAAGCAAAGAATCAAATCAGTGATTTAGAAGATAAAGTAGCAGAAAACATCCAATCAGAACAGCATCAGGAAAAAAGAATCCCTCCAAATGAGGATAGTTTAAGGAGCCTCCGGGACAACATCAGATATACCAACATTTGCATCACAGAGATACCAGAAGGAGGAGAGAGGAGAGCAAGGGATTTGAAGAAATAATGATGGAAAACTTCCCTAACCTGGTAAAGGAAGTAGACCTACAAGCCCAGGACATGAAGAGAGTCCCAAACAAAATGAACCCAAAGGGGCCCACACCAAGACACATCATAATTAAAATGCCAAAAGACAAAGAGAGAATCTTAAAGGCAGCAAGAGAGAAGCAATTAGTTACCTGCAAGGGAGCTTCCAGAAGACTGTCAACCGATTTCTCAACAGAAACTTTTTAGGCCAGAAGGGATTGGCGCGAAATGGTCAAAGTGATAAAACGCAAGGACCTACAGCCAAGATTATTCTACTCAGCAAAGTTACCACTTAGAATTGAAGGAGAGGTAAAGAGCTTCCCAGACAAGAAAAAGCTAAAAGAATTCATCACCGTCAAACCCGTATTAAAAGAAATGTTAAAGGGACTTTTTTAAGAAGAAAGAAAAAGATAAAAATGTGAATAATAAAATGGTGATAACTACATATCTATCAAAAATTACTTTAACCGTAAATGGATTAAATGCTCTAATCAAAAGATAGAGTGGATAAATGGGTAAGAAAACAAGACCCTTACCACATGCTGCCTACAAAAAACTCACTTTAGATCAAAAGATACACACAGACTAAAAGTGATAGAAAAAGATATTTCATAAAACAGGAAACAACAAAATCTGGGGTAGCATTACTAATACTAGACAAAATAGAGTTCAAAACAAAAGCCTATAACGAGAGACAAAGAAGGGCCCAGTTATCCCACTTCTGGGTATTTATACAAAAAAACCCAAAACACTACTTCAGAGGGACATGTGAATCCATATTTTCATTGCAGCATTATTTATAGTAGCCAAGATTTGGAAGCAACTTGAGTGTCCATTAATGGATGAAAGGATAAAGAAGAAGTGGTACATATATACAATGGAATATTACTCAACTATAAAAAATAATGAAATCTTGCCATCTGCAACAATGTGGATGGACCTAGAGGGCATCATGCTGAGTGGAATAAGTCAGACAGAGAAATGCCATATGATTTCACTTACATGTAGAATCTAAAGAACAAAATAAACAAACAAATAAAATAGAAGCAAACTTCTAGATACAGAGAACATTTTGATTGTTGCCAGATGGGAAGGGGATTGAGGGGGTGGGTGAAAAAGGGATTAAGAAGTACAAATTCGTAGTCACAAAATAGTCATGGAAGGTGTAAAGTATAGAATAAGGATTATAGTCAATAATATTGTAATAACTATGCATGGTGCCAGATGGCTACTAGATTTATTGGTTTGACTACTTTCTAAGTTATAAAAATGTCTAATCTCTATGTTGTACACCTAAAACTAATATGATATTGTATGCCAACTCTATTTGAAAAATAAAAAATTATTAAAAAAAGAATAAAACATTTCCCTTTGCTGGTAAGCATATTAAAATGATGAAAACTGTAAGAATTGCATGCATAATTTATGAGATATCCTACCTCGAAAATGACAGAAACATTCTTTACAGTATTTAACCTTTAAATTTTCAAAATTATTTTTAAATTTTAATTTATTAAGTTTTGAATGCATAAAGAAATATATTTCCACATATTCAGTGCAAATTATTACAGAAAAATACAATCTTTTAGCTCTATCTTTAGGTATTTATCTCCATTTCTATAAATAACAGGTTTTTATTTCTACTTTTTGATTTCCCAGATTTGAATATTACTGATTGATGTTTCAGAGAGGAAAATGAAATTTTAGTTTTCTTTTCTCTCCATGTATATCCTTTCAGACTTCCTTTCTTTCTATTCCCCCAATATCATAATGCATCATAGTGTAATCTTTGGTGTTTATATTAGTATGACTGTGTAAACACTATTCATAACTGAACTGCACAATATATTGTGATTCTTTTTTTTCTTGCAAAAATATTTTTCCTTGAAGCTAATAATTGCCTTGTATTATGGTTACTTAGTTTTTCATGCATTTGTCACTAATTCAGCTCTATTTCCAAATTATCTAAATCTCTCCTTAAACCTTTGAAACACATTTTGTTAAGTTCCAAATTGGGCTGGTTACTTTCTATGCCTGCTGCACATGAGTCATTCTGCAATACCTTTGTCTCCGAGATGCATGTTTCGTGCATTCTATTTTCTCCTCTATTCTGGTTTACAGCCTCCATTTTGGTATAACACGTATTTTGGTAGCTAAATTGAGAAAGGGATGCTAGGAGATACAAATTTGAGATCTTGCATGTCTGGAAAAGTTTTTATTTAATTGATAGTTTGGCTGAGCACAGCATTATAGGTTGGATGTCATGTTCTCTCAAAAGTTTGGAGACATTGCTCCATTGCCTTCTAGCTTTCTGTGTTGCTGTTAAAAGTCAGAAAGAGTCTGATTTCTGACCCTTTGTAAGTAACCTGTTTATTCCCCCCTTCTCGAAACTGGTAGTATATTCACTTTGTCCAAGTGTTCTTAAACTCCATGGTAATGTTTTTTTGGTCAGGACCTGCTTTAATCTCTTGTGCTGGATAGTTGGTGAAAATCTGGAAATGCATCCTGAAAGTTCTTCTGAATTTTATTTTTTTGATAATTTTCTCTCTTCCATTTTTCTTCTCTCTTTCTGGAACTCTGTTATTGCTAGTCATGTTGAATGTTGAAAGTCTTGGCTTGATTCTCTACTTTTCTTCTCTTTTTCTCTCATTTTTCATCTCTGTCTTTTGCTTTACATTTGGGAAAATTTTCTCAATTTTATCTTCCAAAATTTTAATCTAGCTTTTCATTTCATTTTCATTCTCCAGAGTTGAACCATCCAGTCTCCTGCCTGGAGCATCGAAGCCTGGCTGCTGATATTCTGGAACTGACAGTGGGAAGGAGAGAAGTGGTGTCAACATTCAGTAAGTGAATTTTTTTGAAATTCCCGTTTCCTGTATGCTACTTGTACCTTCCACTGCGCTTGGTGTTCTCTTTTGGCCCCACGAGTTTCATCTCCACCCTTTTTTACCCTGTGGTTTAGGAGTCTTACCCCTGTGGACATCATCAAATGGGATTGGGTTTGGCCAGTGGGGCGGAAGTGACTGTATTAAAGGGAACAGGGTGGCCCTTCTGTACAACTGCTCGTCTTCCTGGGTTCTAGGTAATGGATCTCTCCACTTTCAACCCTGGCTGGCTAGCCACCTTTGCTCTTGCTAGTCCCAGGTACTTTCTCATTCCATGGGTGTTAGTTTCCCTTTGTTGAATTGAACAAAACAGAGATAGATACTTATCGTCAAGTATAAAGTAAAAATACAGATATATTCTGCATTAAAATAATGAGATAGATGAGTATAGAATTTGCAAAATATAGGTTAGCAGGTGTTTGGGAATGATTATTCATAAAGAAGGATTTATTTCTTTACATAGAATTCATCACAGGAAATACTCACTTATTTTAAGCGCTTTTAAAATAAGCTTTCTGTCATCAAAATTTAGTTTATGCACAACTTTATACAGTGTATCAGCTGATTAAGGCAGGCAGGAAACAGAACAAAGAGGATTAGTGACAGTGGGAAAATTAAAGGGCAAATTTTCAAATTGAGTTTGAGGGCCCTCAGATTTTGAATACTGCCATGGAGGAATTTATTCTGTCTAATGTAGTTCTATCATTTTGGTTTAAAAAATACATTTTTGAATCCTTAGCCCAGATAAGTGATTTTAGTTGCATGGAGAATAGATTGATGAGAATGCAATTTTATAACTCTAGGGCACGACTAAAATCTAATATGGCAAGCACTGGAAAAACACAGCTTATTTTACTTTTAAGGCTCTTCAATTTGTCATTACTGATTAAGGGCTATCTGGATTGGCTCTCCTGGTCAGTCAGATTATCTCAGGAGTGATCTCATTACTGGGAAATGCTCACATGAGATGAGAATCTGTTTTATTCCTGTGCATAATAGGCATTTCCGCTTTGCTTTTGGATGGGGCTATTGGACTCTCTAGTACATCACTAACAGAGTATGCCTTCAATAACATATCTCAGAAGCCACAAGTGAATTGTCATAGAAAAAGGAATTCTTTTCAAGGAAAAAGTGTAGCTTAAACATAATTTGTCTTGTCTGCCAAGGACATTATCATTTATTAATCCTTGCATGAGCCACATTTTGTATAGTGATTAAATCTGGACTAACTAAAAGGTTCAGTCTGTTTCAAGGCTGTTTACTAAAGCAGTTATTCTCTTAAGTAAAAGGTGTTAATAGGGAAAATATTCATAACTACTGCCATAGGAGAAACACAGTGGCAGATTACCTTAGACATAACATGGATGGTGAATTTTCTTCTTCACAATGTCTGTTTGAACCTTGTTACCCATCATGTCGTCTGCAGACCAGGAGCTTGGACATCACCTGGGAAAATGTTGGACATGCAGACTCTCAGGACCTGTCCCAGACTTACAGAATCAGAGTCTGCATTTGAACAAGACCCTCAGGGGGTCCATGTGCCTGTTAAAGCTTGAGAAGTATGAGACTAAAGCATAGTCTGGTGGTCACCGAATCCCCACTGATACACTGTCTACTGGTTCAGGAGGGTCATGTCTTCCAGTGATAGCAGTGCCTTCAAAAATGGCATCCCACAATACAGAAATTTTTTTTTTTGCATTTAATAAAAGGGTTACACAGCTCATTTTTAACTAAAATATTAAAGAAGATGCACTAAGAAAGGATTATATATCATGGTAGAGATGTTATAATTTTGAAAATGTATAATTGAATTCTTATAGAAATAACTTCTAAACAAGGAAAATTCCTTCCTCTCTGATCTTCCCTCACATTAACACATCTATGTTCTATCTGTAATATTGAATTTCTTCTCTAAATAAACCAATCTCCTCCCGCCCTTTTTAGAAGGCACAGGACATCACATTTAGGGCCTGAGAGGTTCAAATAAACTGCTTCTCCTTTCACATATCTTTAATATGAAGTGTTTGGCATAATTAATCTAATTTACATTGCACTTACAAACAACTGATAACACCTTTTTAACATGCTCTAGGAAGATTCATTGGTGGTGATTTTTGGAAAGAATCATTTGGTGTTACTTCGTTTCTCCTTTATGTGAAACCCCTGAAGTCCTAAAATATGCTAGAGTAAAGTAGCTCTATAAGGAAGTTTCTTATAGTCAGGGCCTCTTATATTTCCTCCTTTGCTTCAATAAACATGTTTTGGTAACCTACTGTGTACCATGAATGAGAATACAAAGACTAAATCTCCACCCTAGAGCTACGCACAGTCGCATGGGGAAGAAGGTCAAGGACACCATTATGATACCATATTATAAATGCAATAATAGTGTTGGCAACACGTGATAGAAAATAGAGAAAGAATAGGCTAATTCAGTCTTGGGAATCAGAGTCTGATTCATAAAAGAGGCGACCGTTTTGGCATCTTGTTAGTGTATGATTTATGATACAAATATGCACAAATGTTGGCTTGAGCTTTCAGAGATGGTGGTTGAATGAATCTTTTAAGTAGAGCCAAGCCTAATATTGGCAGGTTCGATTAGACTGAACCTTGTCCAAAATGTAACTTGATGGACAGGATTAGAATGAAATGACCTCTGCTAACATAGTAAAACAAAAGTAAATGGTCTCCTGAATGAATCTGAAATGATTAGCATTACAATACTCACCCTGTGCCCTGAACAGTTGTAATATTTGCTGCAGTGGAGATAGTGTGGCATTAGTAGGATGATTATAATGATAACAGCTGACATCTGCAGTTTACAAAGTGTCTTCAGACTCATTTTCTCATTTAATTTTCACAACAACCCCATCATGTAGGTGTTATTTGCATTTCTTAGTTGAAAAAATTGTCAATGTAAGCAGCAGAGCCTGGATAAGGAACCACGTCTTTAAGACTCCAAAATTAATAGTCTTTCTTCGAGAACTAGAACACTGAAATCTCAACAGAAGTCTCTCTCCATTCTGAAGAAACTTCTTCCTTACCCTGGGGGAGCTTTGTTGGCAAGAGTTTCTGAAAGGCTTGCATTGGAAGTTGTTGCCTTTCCTCTAAAACAGAAACTATTATTTTCCCTGCGTAACCCAGTCTTCCTTCTGTATCCTTTGTTTGAGGGTAACCAGCACAATTTGGTGATCGAAAGTTAGGGCTAAAGGCAGAGTGGAATTGAAAATTACTTCAAAGTTTTAAACTTGAGCATGGGTGAATGGTAGAGCCTTTAGGGGAGATAAACAGCACACATAGGTTTGGGTTTGGATTGCAGACCAAGCCACAATACTGTAAAATTTGGGCCAATTTAGGTTGTGTCTGCCATCAGTAAATGTTCGGGCATAGCACCAGGTGTCTTGAGTAAGTGACTCCTGGAGCTGCATGTCTTGGGTTATGGTTGGGCATTGTCAATCTCCGTTGGAGGAGGACCTGACCAGTGCCTGGAACAGAAGCATAGTTGGAAGGATTGGCAGAGGTCCAGGAAGATGTCAGCTTTTCAGCTAACACTCTAATTAGTGCAAGAAGATTGACACACAGATCAGAAAACTAAAGGCAGAGGCCCAGTCAGATGGCCTGGGCTAACGTGCCAAGGTCAGGAACAAAGCTTCAGGTCAATGAAAGGTAGGAAACCTATTTTTTTAGGCAGGACCCAGTGTAAAGTATGTGTTCAAAATGGAACGTTCCTCTCAGATATGTCAGGCTAATGATAAAGTGACTTGTTTTTGTTTCTAGTGTTAGGTAAGAGTTTTCAAAGCACTCCAGCATTATTTAAGACTGGCTCGAGAATCATCAGGTCTAAGTCTACAGGTTTGGGCTGAGAAGAGTGTAATTTGTTCTATGTGATATGAATGGATTATCACAAATGTTAGAATAAATATAATTTACAGCATATATTGGCTCACTAGAAATATAGTCCAATGGCAAAAAATCAAATTCATTAGATTTAATATAAAATTCTGTGATAGCCTTTGTGGTAGGCAGAATCATGGACCCTCAAAGATGTTCGTGTTTTAATCTCCAGAACCTGTAAATATGTTACTTTACATGGCAGACAGGACTTCGAAGATGTGATTTAAAGTTAAGGACCTTGGGATGAGGAGATTATCCTGGATTATCCATGTGGGCCTGTTCTGGTCACATGAGTCCTTATAATTTAAGAACCTTCCCTGGCTATAGTCAGAGAGAAAGATGGCAGCAGAATAACTCGGTGACCTATTGCTTATTCTGAGAGCTAGGGATCTGTGTTTAAGGAACTGAATTCTGCCAAGAACCATAACGAGCTAGGAAATATCCTCCAGAAAGGAACACAGCCTTGCCAATGCCTTTGTTTTAGTATGATGAGACTTGGGTTGGACTTCTAACCTACAGAACAGTTAGATAATAAGTGAGTTGTTTTAAGCCACTGCATTTGTGGTAATTTGTTATGGCAGCAATCACAAACTAATACAGTCCTGCTGTATAATTTGGAGGGTTTTATAGATTTTAATTCCATTACAGGCCAGAATTTCTATCGGTTTTGTTCACTGATATATGTCAGGTGTTAAGTCACCGTTTGGAATCAGCTTTGACATTTTTTAAAGTTTAAGATCTCTTTTAAGAAAAGTAATGGCTGAAGAGGGGTGAAATGCAATAAGCAAGTTTCCAATATTGGAGGAGACATCATTTAGAAAATAGTCTGAATGAAAGTGAAATTTATCTTGATGTTAAAGGCTCCATAATTTAGCAGTGTATAACTTTTTTCTTTGGCATCCTCTCAGCTCACCTTTTGTTACCTTACTACCATTCCTTCCCTCATGTGATTTCCTTTGCTTTTCAAAGGCCTCTCCGCTCTTGAATTACTTGATGAGTACCTAGTTATTGTGTGAAACCCAGTTCAAAGGCCAGCTCTTCTACAAAAACATCACTGATTCTCTCAGCCAAAAATTCTGTATATGCCTGAACAGGAGATAATACCCAAATCACTTAGTGGACAGAATAAAAACTACTGACTAACTTGAATGTACAAACTGTAGGGATATAGATTGAGTCAAGTGTCTACTGATAATATTGCATGTATTAATGCGGTTACACATGCATAGTTAAAATCACATTACATAAAATATCACTTAAATGCGATATCTAAGGAACGAAAAGAACAAACTAATCAAAAACAGATGCACAAATATAGTGGACAATTTGGTGATGGCCACGGGGAGAGAGGGTTGGGGGCTGGGAGAATGGGGTGGAAGGGTTAAAGAAGTACAAATTAGTAGTTGGTAGTTGGTCATGGGGATGGGAGCACAGCAGAGAGGAATGCAGTCAGCATTAATATGATGGCTAGGTGGAGGGCCAGGGGAAGGAAGAAGCAATAGGGGGGATCGTTTTATGAACTATATAGATGTCTAACCAATGTACTGTATACTTGAAACTAATTAAAATAATTAAATTTTTATATAAAAAAGAACTTTCCGTATTCACGTATTATTATAAAATATATTTTTATGGTAAAAATATTTGTTGAATAAAATTCAAAATGTAGAAATAAAGTATTTTAAGATTATTTTTATGTGCACTAAAATTGCTTAAATATCTAATTGAAAGTAAAATTTGTATAGCTTACCTCAGGTTTCCAAACTTGTCCTCCTACTTTTGAGAGATATATATCTATGTATCTCGATTACTTTAGAAATAACTACTTTGTTGTAGTCTCACATATTTCAAACAATTTTATTCAAACTCCATGCCTACACCTTCAGCATCATTACCTTCATGGTCACTAAAGTCACTCCTTTTGGTCCTCTAACATGGTTTTCCAGAAGATACCATCTTCCACCTCTGTTGTTCAAGATGAACCAATTCCTGTGATGCTGCTACTAGAAACTTTAACCTGAGCTGTAAAAATCCATTCCTGTGCGATTAGAGCAGTGTTTTACTTCTTTATTTCCATTCTTTCCTTTAGGCCTATATTAGTGATTTCCACAAATTAACCATGTATCATCATTTGCAAATGTAAGGTCACATACTCCAGGAATAATTACTGACTCTAGGTCAAATGTGTTTGCCTCTTTAAAAAAAAAAAAAAAAAACAAAACGAATTATTTTAGCTAAAATTGATTGGCACTTATCCGAAACAGGTATTTTCAACCCTGGCTTCACCCCAGAATCACCAGAAAGGAATTCAAAACTATAAGTGGGGCACGCTGGTGAGCCCCTCCCCGATATTATAATTTAACATTTCTGGGGTGAAGCTCCAAATTTTAGTTTTTGAAATGTCCCCAGGTGATTCTAATGTGCAACCAGAGTTGAGAACCGCTGATAAAGTTAGCTTTGGTAGAGTGGTAGTCCTCAGCATGAGGTCCTAAGACCAGCTGCAACATCATCACCTGTGTGTTTGTTTTAAATGCAAATTCTTGGGCTCCACTATAGACCTCTTAAGTCACAAACTCTAGGGATAGGGCACAGCTATCTGGGCTTTAACAAGCCCTGCAGGTGATTCCGATGTACAGTGAAGTTGGAAACTTACTGATATAGGCTAATATGTCTTTCTCAAATAGTAATTTGTTCTAATTAAATTAATAGAACAATATGTAGTACTACAAATTTATAAGGAATCTAATATAAGGGAGAAGTAATTTGGGGGGTGGAATGACTTTCCTATTATGCAGGCATATACAGTAACCTCTTCTATAGTGCTTTAACTCCTATAGTACTTTAAGTGTATGTCTTTTAAACAGTGGGTAGTGGATTGGGCAAGCCATTCTTCACTGAGGGATGGCCAGCTCTGTGTGTCTTTAAAGGGCAAGCAAGTGCTCTCTACCCAGAGGTGCCCACTAACTCTGGGTCCATATGGATAGTACAATACAGATATTATGGCTCCCAAATCCCATATCTTTCATTTTTAAAAATAGATCTTAGAATGGTGCCATTCACTGAGATATCTTAGGGTACAAGTAGAGGTACAGGAGACCACTAAAGCACAAACCTCCTTTTTGGTGGTAATTTTAGGATTCAGTTGCACATATAAAAATACAGTGTTTTAATGTTACCTCAAGGCTTTAATACAGGAATTGTAAACTTGCTTTTCATACTGGGGAAAGAATCAGTAATTACTTTAAAATACTCTTGAGTTTCCCTCTGTTCATTTATCTCCCAGATCTATATACTTCATGTTTTTATTCAGTGGTATCTTTTTTTCTTTGAATAATTGACTTCTGAGATTAATAAATTCTTGAAAGCATAGGAAAAAAAAATGAAAATTTGTCTCTTTAAGGATAGGAGCTAATAATTTTTTTTGAGAGAGAAACGAAAAGATGCAGTTATTGTTTTTAAAGCCTGCGGCATATTGTCCTGGCAATAAAGGAGAGTTTGTGTGATGCTTCATGGAATTGAAAGTTTTGTCTTTGCTTTCCCTGCCCACTTAGAGATCCTTTTCATCTGTCCTTTCAACACCACCAGTATTTTTATAAACATGAGAAATATAATCAGAAAACCTCAAACCCTTAGTTGCTATTGAAACAAGCTGTAGGAAAAACACAAGACCGATGATGTGTACACCGAACATTCATTGCTTTGTAATGGTGTTAGAAGAGAACAAAACCTTGAGATGGCACCGATTTTGATCAAGCCTTTCCTTGTGGAGTGCATGTAGGAGCAGTGCTGTGAGTTTGCATGAGATGTGAATTGAACTTCTTAAAAATGATAATGAAGATCTAGAAAGTAGTTCTCTGCTATATATCACACAACAGAGTTGCTTCTTTAATGTCAGCCCTATCTGCTTTGGGTTGCCTTCCAGTGCCCCAAAGGTGGGAATATTAAAGACTACATTACCCATATTCCTTTGGAGCTGGGCTATATGCACACTGGAGAGCAGAAAGGCAGATGCATGGCCCGGCAGTTCTTTTGATTGGCATGGTAATAAAATCATTCTGTCCTTCTGAGACATATAGGAAGAGATTGTTGTGTCCAGTCCTAGCTTCATTAGTAGGAAGTAGAGGCAGTGGGAAAAACACTTCTGGAGTTTTTCCTGGGATACTCCTACGATGTGATTGGAATTTCTCTTGACCGCATGGCTGCTTGCTTATGTATGATCCAAACTTATTTGCTCGATTCCTTCTCAAACTACGTAAAACCTCTAGTCTCTACAGGTTAGAAGGAAACTTTAGCACCCAGGACAACTTTGAGATTCTATGAATGGAGGGGATATTGTGAACGTGAATATAAATATTTTTAAAAGAATGAAGTGCATTTTCTCCATATGCTTCTCTACACCACCCTAAACTCCCCCACACCCTTGCCCTTCTGCAGTTCTCTATGGATCCATTGTCAGTGCTCGTGTCTCATGTCCACATGACATTTGGAGTCCCATAAGCTGAGGTGGGACTCCAGGCTTCACTTATTGTTAGTTACGTGACCTGTGGCTAGTCACCATTCTTCTCTGAGCCCACAGTATAAAACAATACTTTCCCTATTTGTATCTATGTATCATTATGTTATTTCTATTAATCATAGCAGTTAGATAGGAATTTTAGTTTATTTGAGTTGTCCTACTTTGCATCCAAACAAAACTAACTAAACCTTCTTACACATGTGCAGGTGCACGTGTGTGTGTGTGTGTGCACAAAGCACAAAGCGATTGTGTCAGATACCTTGGTTCTCTGTGGAGGCTGGCGTAAATTGTTTTTGGAACCTGTAACTCAAAAGCACTTGCAAGTACGGCTGACCCCAGGTTTCAGGAGAGGTCAGAGTCACCCAGAGCATTTATGCTGTTAAAAAGGGGCCTATGAAGGAACAGTGAGAATACCAGTGAAGAACCAAAGCATCTGATAGAGCCAGGATTTGTGTGTGTGTGCATGTGTGCACATGTGCATGTACATATGTGCGAGTGATGGTCGAGTCTGTTTTAATTTGATGGCATATCAGGGCAACTCAAATTAAGACTCCTGTTTGTTTTCATTGATTCATTACATATGAATGTGTGGTGTTTTACAATGTCAAAATAGAAGAAACATTTTAATAAAAAGACGATTATTTATTCCAAAAGAATTTTCCAAAAGGAAAAGGAAAATAAAATCTCATTGCTAGTGATTTTAAAGCTAGTGATTTTAAAGGAGTTGAAATATAACTGAGAAGGGACAGGGATCCACAGTGTACTACTGCTGGAGAGGGAGCCATCTCCAAAAACTACTGTGACTACCAAGTCTAGATTTTTAAAAAGCATTCTTAGAAGAAAGATGGATTACAAATGAAACAACCAGGATTATTCAAGTCTAAATAAATAGGTTTTTTATTTTGAGGAGGATGGTACTAAGTAGCAAATAGAATGAAAGTGATTAAGAGGGACGTAAACAAAAATATATGTAAGAAACAAGGCATGCCCAGCTTCCTTAGACAAATCTGTCTTCGGAACTAGATGAATTACCTACAAGGATATAGGAAAATGTATTTGCATGTGATAAAAAATATAAAACGTTTTTGAGAATTTTGGGAAAAAACATGTCTAGCAGTCTCCAGTCCCGGAATACATATGCTACCAGTGAGTATAATACTAATTATTGCTTGTTGAAATTACAAAATAGGTTAATAGGTTGCAACTGAGTGCTTAGTGAAGAAAACAGTGATTACTATGAGATAGCATAGGTTCACTAACAATCTTGTTTCACTGTTTAGTTTGAGTAGTAGATGGAAAGATAAAACTCCACAGACGTAATGTATTTTGATTTAATTAGTATTGCACAAAAATATTTTATGGAAACTAGGTAGAGAAAAAAATCTAGAAATGTATGCTGGATGACAGTTATACAGACATGGTTTGTCACACAATTCCAACTCCTTGCCCCACCCCATGTACAGTCCCTTCTTTCAAAACAAATAAAATGTATAATAGCCCTGCCCTTGGTCTTGTCCTACTCAACATTTTAATGATATGGATAATGACATAGAAGGCATACTTATCAAATTTGCAGATGACATAAAGCTTGGAGCAATAGCTAATACATTGAGTAACTGAATCCTAATTCAAAACATTCCTGACAGGCTGGAACTCTGGCCAAAGCTAACAAGATGAAATTTAATAGCTATAAATGTTAAGTCCTGTGTTTAGGTTCAAAAACAAATCAACTCTGTACAAATGGCTGGATGAAAGGAAATTTGGCTTAGAAGCCATTTTTATTTGAAAAAAAAAAAAAAAAGCCAGTTCTTTTCCTGCCTATAAACTCAAAATGAGCCTCCAGCTTCCACTGGTAGAAGCTCATTCATGGAAAATATATTTGTTACATCCTTACTGTGTATCAACTACGTTCTGTATCTTATTTGACACAGCATCTCTCCAAGACAGTAATATTTACCCCTGCTTTATAGATAAGAAAACTAATGAATTTGTCCATCTGTATGCTGCTATTAAATTTTAGAACTGCAATTCAAATTAGGTCTCCTATTCCAGCATTCAGTATAGCTTTGCTACTCAATACATGGCCCATAGATCAGCAGCTTATTAGAAATGTAGAATCTCAGGCTTCACCCCAAACCTGCTGAGTCAGAATTTGCATTTTAACTAGATTCTGAGGTATCGTGTTGGCACAGTAAATTTGAGGAGCATCACATCTGCCTCAGGTTACCATTATAGATACAAGATAGTAACATTGTTTCAGGAGGTTGGCTGGTTGACCAGTGTTTTGAGCGGACCTCATGGGATGGCATAATTTTTCATCATGTCGGTCAGTAACCATGTCTGTACTGGTTGGATAACACCTGAAAACTCTTACTCATTTTTGCATGCCAGATTTTAAGATGGAGTACTAATAAACTGACAGGTCCAAGAAACATAATAAATGATGACAGATATTGAAAACAGGTCCAAAGAAGAATTGAAGAAATCATGAATGTATGGCTTTGAGAGGAGTCCCAAATGAGATAGGATGATTTGCTTCGAGTATTTTTTTTTTTTGGTGGGGGGGATGTCACTAGGAAAAAAGACTTAAAATTTCATTGATTTATCTTTTCTATTTTTTCTCATTTATCAAGTATGTACTGAGCACCTACTATGTATATGTCATTGAAATATACATGTCATTAAAATATTAAGTAGTATAAGACCCAGGGCAGAAATATTCTGCCTTTTATTTGTCTTGGGAGGAAGGTGTTAAGATTACTGTTGTGAATAATAAAGACAAGGTGGCTGTCCTAAAGGAAGTAACAAGCCAGTCATTACATGGTACACAATTTATTACATGGGCAGGTATTATGCACATAAATAAACAAATGCCGCTATTTATTTCAGAAAGTGGTGAGTGTTCTCCAGGTAATAGAGGCTTGGAGAAAGCTAGTTTAGTTTGAGATGTCAGTTGGTCAGGGAAGATCTCTCTGAGGAGATGACATTTGATCTAAATCCTGAGTGACAGGATGGAGTTGCCATATGAAGAGCTAGTAGAAAAGCATTCGAGATAGAAGAAAGAGTAAATGCAAAGGCTCTGAGAAAGGAACGAGCCTGGCATGGTGTAGGGCAGTCCCAATTGGGGCAACATGAGGACGATGAAAGGGCCAGCAGTCCAGAGGTAGATTTTGATTCGTGGCGTTTGGAGGACCTTCCTACCAATGACAACATTCAACAATGAAATGGATCATAAGCCTCCTGTCACATAATATTTCCAGTGGAGGCTTAATGATTCATCAGGGAAGATTCAGAGAAGAATTCACAAGTAAGAGATCAGAGGGGATATTCTCCAAGTCTTGTCCATTCTAAAAAAATCAAGGCCATGGTTGACTATCACTTTATAGGTGTCTAAGAAAATATTTTTGTTCTTTATCTTCCTGTAAAACAAAATTACTATTTAATTTTCAGTTATGAAATAAGTCACGGAGATGTAATGTGCAGCACAAGGAATATAGTCAATATTGTGATAGCGTTGTACAGTGTCAGATGGTTGCTGGACTTATCGTGGCGATCACTTCTCTAGGTATAGTAATGTTGAATAACTGTGATGTACAACTGAAGCTAATATAATATTGTATGTTAGCTATATTTTAATAGAAGTTTTTTAAAAAGACTACCCTTTATCAGATTAAAAATAATAAAAATGTCTATATCACTAGTGTCTCTCCCAACTCCCCTTCTTCCTTTCCTCTCTCTTATTCCCACCCTCCCCTTACCCCTTTTTATAATTCCATGCACAAATCAATCCCAGAGGAAATTGTGGCTATTATTAAAACACTGTGTTAGCTTAATTATAAATAAATAGCCCCTCTGCAGTTATCTCAAGATTGAATGCATGTGATGATGACTAGAGTACCTTATTTCTCCTTTGTGCCACTCTCAGCTCTGGCAGCAGACTGAAACAGTAACTGATTGGTTACCATGGTTTCCAATGGAGGCAATGTAGCATGTAATTATTGCATACAGCTATCATAACTAAATTCTTTATGGCATTTTGATGTAATTCAATAAATAATTTGAGTCATAACTCTAGAAGGAGGGTGCAACTGCTTACAGGGTAACATTTTCAGGAAAATTGCATAAAATGTTTTTTCCATATAGGCTGCCTATCAGGGGCACTAATGAATAAAATTTGGTAGTTGGTTCTAATTTCTCTTCTCTTATCACAAGAAAAATTGGTAAAAGGAAGTTTCAGCTCTGCCTTGATAGGTAAAGTAGTGTTGATTCAGGTACTAAATGAAGCAAAAGCCTTCATTTGGTTTTTAGCATGGTATTTAGTGAATCTTACTTCTTTGGGTTTGTACATCTTTAACAATGAAATAAAAATGCATACTTTGTGAAACATATAATAGAGAAGAGAGAGAAACCAATCTACCATCTCCTCCCTCCCTACAGATTCCAGAGCAAGTTTCCCCAATTTGTTCCTGAGCGCTAACTAATTAAGGAATTGTCACTTTCCTGGCCTTCTCTCAGTGTTATGCTCACTACAGGATATAAAGTGTGGGTGTGAGGGTAATCCTTCATTATATATTCAAGGGAACTGCCAAGTGTTTCCATTCGTATTGTTATCATTTGAAGATAAATCATTTCAATTTATTTTAATAAAAGGGAAGCAGATATGTATCTGTTAAGTGTCTTCATGCCATTGATAACTCCCACTCTTAATCGATTTTCCCAATCACTTGCTTTCTGTATTACTGTGTAAGAAAGCCAAAGTCTTAACTAAGTCACAAATTGGCACCAGCACATAGAAATGGAGTAAAACTGATGCAATAGTGTTCTTAATCTTTTTATGAACTATGTATCCTTCTGTTATGTTTTTAATTCAGCAGGAATAATCTGGAATACTGGAGGAATCTACGCATTGACTTCCCTATCTCATGTTTTCCGCCTTGTTTTCCTCAAACATATGCATGATGTTCTGTGCTCCTTGTTATTCGAGATGATGTGGAGTGGGTACAGAGAAGTACAAGAAAGGAGTATTATACACATTTCCTTCTCTCAGGACTACCCGAGGGAAATGAGAAGCACATGCAATATAGGCAGCATAGTAATAAGAACATAGATATTATAGT
Organism: Pteropus medius; assembly: GCF_902729225.1. Taxonomy (NCBI): domain Eukaryota; kingdom Metazoa; phylum Chordata; class Mammalia; order Chiroptera; family Pteropodidae; genus Pteropus; species Pteropus medius. The sequence goes on from NW_024354498.1 coordinate 861,957, forward strand.
ATATCTAAACTGAGTTTTTAATACCTACTCGGATTTTACCTGCCATGCTAATTCACCTCTCTGGGCCTTTGTTCTCTTACATGTCAAATGGGGGTACTCAAAGCTGTCTAAGAGGGTGCATGCAAGGAATTCAATCTGATAAAATATTTAAGAAGTGCAAATTGGTAGTTACAAAATAGTCAAGTACAGCATAGGGAATATAGTCAACAATATTGTGATAACTATGCATGGTATCAGATGGGTTCTCAATTTATCAGAGTGATCACTTTGTAAGTTATACAGATGTCTAGTCACTATGTTTCATACCTGAAATTAATATAATATTGATGTTAACTGTAATTTAAAAATAAAAAAAAATTTAAAAGCACGAAAATTAACCTTGAATTACAACGTGGGAATGTAGAACGTAGAACAGGACTCTAGTATAGCCATTATTTGTAACTGGGGCCTGAAACTAGATGAATTTGATGATGATGATGATAATTGTATGAATTTTTATATCTGAATTGGTCATGGCTAGGCCCAATGTTATATTTATGCAAAGGTCCAGAAAATTGAGAAAATATTTTTTGAGTTATCACATCAGTATATGCTGACAGTCCAGATTTTTGACAGTTAGAGAGCAGGCTGATAGATCATTTATGTTAGCTGGGTTTTTTTTTTTTACAGAAAAATAGTTGTGATAAACCATCCAAGCAAGCCAGGTCTGTGCTAAGGGAAGAACATGAAGTAAACATTCATTAAATGCTAGTACTAGCTTCAAGCACAGTACTAGTTGTGATCACATATACTGTTTCCTTTATTACCTAAACGATCTCTGTGAGGTAGGGGATATTATTCTCATGTTTATGGATGATGATACACTATGACTCATGCTAGATAGAGAAGAAAATAAACTTAGACTTGAAGGAGTAGGTATGCTTTTAAGGTGTGGAAGCAAGAGGAGTGTTTCAGGTGAAGGGAATAACATATGCAAATGTATGCATATCTTCACAATTGATTTTTTTCTATCAAATTGACCTTCTTTAAAAGTCAGTTATGTTAGCATTGAACTATGTTTTATTTTTAAAACTACGTTTATGTTTGCATTTCCACAAGGTCATGTTAAGATTTTGTTTGTTATGTTCTTTTACTGTTATTTTAAGAATTAGTGAACACATTCTCCATTTCCTACCAGGTATTGGGTGAAAATACCCTATGGCCCTACTCCCAGGATTGTCAAAGAAGCAATGCATGAAGGGCCAAATGCAAGCAAAATTTGGAAAGTGGAACAGTTTTTATTTGGCCAACTCCGCTCCTCTGTTCCCGTTTCCCTCACTCCATATGGTTATTCCTTTTATCTGATCATTTCATATTGTGCCTTGGGTATCGTCTACAATCCTGATAAAGCAATTTCATAAATGAATATCACTGAGCTTAAATAACAACTGGCCATAAATATAGTGCCACTCAGGAAGTATTGGCATTTTCAGAGTCAGACCGGAAAGAAAAAAGCAAACCCTTCATGGTAGACCCTGTTTTAGGTGGTAACTCAGTACTCCATTGGTGGAAATCCGCCCCAGTTTTGAATAAGGCAGGTGAGCTAGACATCTATATGTAAAGCTGGGGCAGTGGTTAGGCCAAATAAGAATGGGTGTCTGATGCAGTATCTTTTTAAGAAAATGTGAGTGCAGTTGAATGGACTCGTCCCTCGGGAATAGACCTTCATGGATTTCATGTTGGTGTGAGAGGCAGATATGCCTTCAGGGTCATGGAAGTGTCTTTTCCCCCGTCCCTCCCTCCATACTGTCTACCAAGAGATGCTCTGAACAGGAGTGTGTTGCAAGTGTGAATGGTGCTGAGGCTGACCAATGTTTAAGAAATCTAGTTTTTGAAGATCCGCATTAGGCTTTGTGATGTGCTTCCCAGATCTCTCTTCACTAAAACATTTGTTATCTTGGTTGCTAGGAGGGCTGCCACAAATAGCCTTCAATTTCAGCCCCTTCAGAGATGACCACAGTTGTGGAGGGCAGTATTGTCTGAAGTCCCACCTCTTCATGAGGTGGCTTATATCCATTGACTGATTGATATGGGAGCAAAAAGGCATGGCCATCTTGGCCTACCTCACGACCACTTTATGGAGAAAGTATAGCTTCAGGGCTCAGCATGGGTTTGGCCGAGGCTACTATTGGGCCTCGACTGTAGCTTGACTTCTCTTTTTGCCCACTCCTGCTTCCTTCCCTCCCTTCCTCAAATGTTAGTACCAAGGGCACTCCTTAATTAATGCCCTGCATGCTAAACTTCATCTCAGAAGGTAATTACTAGGGAACTCAACTTGCAACAAGATCTTTTGATTTGGGTTAAGTTAGTTTCCTAACCAATGTAATGTGGGACACTGGTGTGCAGTAAATGAGATTAAGTTGTACTGAGATATTCATTCTGTCAGCATTCAGCATTACTGGGCCTAGCCTAGACCAAATGGAAGCCCATCTGGTCACCCAGAGTTGCTAGATGCCTTGACCACTTACCTCAGGTGCTATGCAAACAGTTTTATTTTCTATATAAGCTATGTCATTTAAAGATTGGGTGTAAAAGAAGTCAAATATATGGTGATGGAAAGAAATTTAACTTTGCTGAACACATAATGCAGTATACATATGACGTATTATTGAATTGTGCACTTGAAACATATAATTTTATTAACCAATGTCATCCTCATAAATTTAATAAAAATAATAAAAATTGGGTGACAGCAGTGTGTTTTCAGAAATCCTCCAAAGATACCCTTTTATTCCTGGGAGGGATACTTAATTTTCCCATTAGACATTATTACCTCAAAGTTGACACGTTTATCAGTTAAACAGTTAAAAACTGTTGGAAACTGTTAGGAAGAACCTAGAATTCTGAGGAACTGAGGCATATGATAAGTTTCATTTGAGGAATAAAAGAAGATGGGAGTATTCATTGAAATTGGAGATGCGGCCAGTTAAATGGACTTTACAGATTCTTCCCAAATTTGTTAAAATAGCTAAAGTTCTCATTTAGACTCTTCTCTGCTCATGCTTTCTCTTTTCCTCCATCACTCACTCAGATTTCTTCACCTCCAGGAGTTGCACGTAGCATTTTTTTTTTCATAATACATTATATTAATCTCACAGCTACACTTTAAATAGTGGCACAGCTGCAGTTGTCATTGAACAGTGTATGAAATAACCTTTGAGTAGTAACTGTTATTATTACAGTGGTTCGGGTTTAATTGTATGTGGGCTTTGCCTTAACTTATAAAAGGTACTTGTATAATCCACATTAATAACTGTAATTCCAGAAGTTAAAAGTTACAATAAGAGTTTACATTTTGATGTCACTGATCATCCTGGTACCTGAAGGATTTTGTAGAAAAGGAATTCTAAAGGGCAAAACTGCTATTATTTGGGTTTTAAATATTTGTCGGCTTTGAATAGATGGAATTATTTCAGAGTCATTTGGGAATAGAAAATGATTTTTCTTTGTTTACTTTAGCTTCCAACATTGCCTCCTTTAGAACAGGGAAGAATTGCACGGCAGTGTTGGCGGGGAAAGAGTAATTTTACATATGTTGAAACTATTGTTGAAGTTATTGCAGTATTATATTTTAAGCTATCTACCAGTGGTGTGCTGAAATTGGTTCCCACCACCTTGAGAGAAGCTGATCGTGACACATCTATTCTCAATGCTGTGTCTGTGACATCATGTTGGTAGCTTGAAATTAGCTGTGGTGGTAGTGTTTACACCACTGCAAAAATTAGAAATCATGGCTTTCCCCACTCTATTCCAAGGGAGACAATCATTAAACATTTATCAGTATACCACTGCCATCTACTCATATCTTTCACAGTACAAATATAGTTTTATATGAAAAAATTTTTAAAAGACATAGTATAGCAAACTTACACTGGGCAGTTACATACTTTCTGACGTTCAGATGCATCCAGAACCTGGAGTCTTGATGAAGGCTGATGTACTCACAAGTTTTGGATAACTCCAGAAAGGTAGTTCCCCTGCATTTTTCCTTCTGCCTCAGACCCAACATTTTCCAAAATTAATGCCTCTTTGTAGGTATTTTCTATGGCCGAATTTATACTTTAAGAATGAAAATGCTTTCCTTAGGGGGTTGAGGTGACTTCCCTTTGCTTTTGAGTTTGAAGGCATTGTACCTAAAACAAGCAAGATGACTTGATTGATACATGATTAAACTCACTTGAATTTGGGCACAAATCACTTACTCAGCTTTAAAGATGTTGGTTTAGAGTGGACCTAGAGGGTGATGAAAGGGTGTCCAGCACTTGGGGGTGAGGAGAGACCATGATCTGTCCACTCAGAAAAGTGGCCAGAAATCTGGAAATCCCACCTCTAGGCTTTGAAATTATCCTCTTTCCCTCCTCAGAGTGTGTGAAGTCTGGCATTATAACAAGATACATTTGAACACTTTAACTTTGCAGGTGATGTAACCACACCGTTAACATAAAATATGAAACTTTCCATGTATTTACACTTTGACTGTTACACTAGGGAGGTTCAGAGTCAGTGTGTGCCCTCCATATTGCTCTTCATTGGGCCCTGGGTAGTTATTTACCTTAATAGATATGATTACCTCCATATAGCCTCTAAGTATTATAAAAAGATAAATTCGCAAGTGTGTTTGATTGTAATATCTAAGTATCATAGTACACAAAACAAATGAAAGCTTAAAGTAATAGAAACTAAATAAAATAAAGATACACAAAGAGGACTGTGAGACAGTGGCTAAAGGAGGCAAGGTTCCAGAAAATTCCTCTCCTGTAGACTGAGTAACTAAACAGTAAAAGTAGATTATTTTTCCAAAAAAGGGTCCAAAATAAATAAGCAGAAACTATACAGGGAAAATGAGACAAGCTTATGTCATCAACTTGAAAAGTGGCAGAAAAAAAATTCTATGTCTTATTATAGCAGAAAATAACACTTAGCAAAGGAGGATTCAATAAAATCCTGAGAATTCCTCATAATACCACTCAGTTTGGGGGGAAAACACAGTAAGGGGATAAATAAGCAACACTGGGAAAAATCAAGAAGAAAATCTTTGTGACTCTATGCTCTTATATTCAAGGGCAAGTACATTATAAGTCTTATTTTTCAAGGAACAGTGCAAAGTTTAGAAAACAATCTGAATGATTGATACACGAGGAGAAAAAAATCAGGGAAGTCTCAAAATCCTTCATAGTAACATTTAATCCCATAAGACAATAGTGAGACTCCTACAAGTTCCAATGGAAAAGAAAGTGGGACCCAAGAATATTATACACAGCCAGGTAGTTATTAAAAAAGCCATGGCAGATACTCCCAGACTGGCAAGAACTTGAGAAGTTCGTAAAAGTAAAAATAAAAGAGGTACAAGTTGGTAGTTACAAATTAGTCATGGAGATATAAAGAACAGTACAGGGAATATAGTCAATGATATTGTAATAACTAAGTATAGTGAGTGCCAGGTGGGTACTAGATTAGTTGGAGGGATCACTTCGTAAATTATATAAATGTCTAACCACTATGCTGTATAACTGAAACTAATATAATATAATATTGAATGCCAACTGTAATTGAAAAATAAAAATTATTAAGAAAAAGTCTCCACAGTAATAACCAAGAGCTAGATTAAACATCTGAGGAATTATGACTGCAGATGCAATGCTTATGGGCAGTGGGGAGAAAGAAGTTTAAGTGTGATCACCACAACACTTCCATAGCGTCTGGTCATGTCTAAAACCAAAGGAGGTACTTTTAAAAAAAGAAATGACTGCAATATATAAATGTTTTCTAAATGTTTTCCTTAATATTCTCAACTTTGACATTATTGACATTTTGGGTTGGATGATTTTGTTGTTGTGGGGGCTGTCTTGTACATTGTAGACTGTTTAGCAGCATCCTTGGCCTCTTCCCACTAGATGCCAGTAGCACCCAGTTGTGACATCCAAAAATATCATCAGATACTGCCAAAAGTCCCCTAGATGACAAAATTTCTCCTATTTGAGAACCACTGCCTTAGATGGGTCTTTAAAAACAAGTATTTTTGTAACAAAGGAACAGTTATAGTATTTCCTCGAGTTTCACTTTTGTTCTGTTACATATTAGTGGAATTAAATTGAGTATTTCAAAAAAGTAGCTTGTATATATTCAAATCCATTGTTAAAGTAATTTTTGATTATTTGTCTATATCAATCTATCATCTCCCTATTATTTCTCTCTTTGTATCAGTGTGTATACACAAGGAGATGCTCATAAAATAATAACACTAGATATCTAGTTGATGACATTTTAGTTTAATTGCTTTTTAAAGTATTGCTTGATTTTTAAAAAATGATAGTGAAATATATGTATTTTGGTAAAAATAAAGCCATTACTCTAAAATAACATATACTTCATTTATATGGAATTATAGTCATTGGTTGATAATAAAATTGTAGATCAATAGTTATTAAATGGAAAGATATTAATATCATATATTAAATGAAAAAAATAGGTTTTTCATGTTTCTACTATATTATTCCTAGTTTATATAAAGTGTTATAAAGGTATAAAAAATCCCTGGAATTATATACATTAAAGTTTTCATCTCTAACTGGTAGAGAATAGGTGGCTTTTATTTCATTCTTTTTAAAATTTCTAGTTTTCATATAGAAAACTTTATTATAAAATGGTACCCTAAATTTTCTCCTAACCTCCTTTGCTCAAGATTGCATGATGAAAATGGACATTAGACACGAGAGGAATTTATAAGAATGAATGTTGATAAGCTTTGAACCAAAAAAAATTGTATGACAATCCAGTGTAACAGAACAGACTCTGAAAATAGCTCCTCGGGAAGAACTGCAACATCAGAGTCCCAAAGAAGAGAACATGGCCAAAAATATTTCAATACCCAGATTACAGTTGTGAAAGAAGGACAAGGACAGGACTAAGCAACAGAGGAAGGATTGGCTTAGGGCTGAGGCACCTATGGGCTGGTCAACTGTAACCAGTTTTCTGCTTTTCACTTTGCACATGGGTGTGTCAACACATGTACTATTGCTGTGCAGAACTCTGCATAGAATGTAAAAAATCAGTTACTTCCAACAGCCATGGAACCCTGTGCATCAGAGACGCCTCATAGGATTTCTGGAGCATCTCTTTCAGAAAACATTTATGTTGAAACACTTATTTTACAAATGACTCTTAGTTTTTCTTATCTGTATGATGAATACACACACTTAATATATATATATGTAAAATTATTTTCATAAAATCATACACATGAGCACTTGTATAGTAATGAATATATTGACAAATATAAGCCATCACTCTTCAGCTTAATAATTTTGATAACTTTGATTGTTACAAAGCACGTAATGTCCTTAAATCAGTATGTATGAACCTTATATAACTAAAAACTAAAAATGTGGAAACTGAGAAACCTAGGTTCTATACTTGAAATTGCCACTATTCATGAAGGAGTGAATTTCCTCATCAAAATAAAAAGATTGGTGTAGTTACTTTCAATTTCAAGATGAATGATGGGCAAGGGAAAGGAAATTATATACTTGGGATCACACAGTCAATAGCAGAGTTGGCACTAGAACTCAAATATTCTGATTTGTGGTCAAGTGTGTAGACCACCAAATGTGTAACTTCTCACACATGCAAAGTACCATAACCTTTTTCTTTATTCTGTATCTTAATTCACTGTTTATCACCTTTGCCCTCATCTTTCAGGGAAATCATTATAAGTATTACAGTCAGCTATTCAAAGAAATGTCGTGTTTTTTTTTTTTCTGGAAAGGTAGGACCTTCCTGGACACTGTGTTTATAACTGTTTCCGGGTAAGAGTAATTCAGAGTGGAGACCAGAAAAGGAACCTGCAATTCAATGTCAGGGTTAGGCTTGGGCAGTAGAGTCTGACCTAGCAGGAAGTTGATGATCAATCTTCTAAGACATTCAGAATAGTGAAACTATGGAAATAAAAGCCTTTAAATTCAACCGGAAAAAAAAATTGTCATATGAACAAGGCAGTACTTATTTTCCATTAATCTCTCCAGGCTCTGTTTACATAATGATTCAATTATATATGTCACCTTGGACAGGGGACATAAGAACATAACAGTGTGGAGCAGCCCTGGAATTATAGTTACAGGTGTTTCTGTCCTGCCTGCCCCACACACCGCCATTTACCTATTGACATTAGATCATCCTGGTTATTTTTAAGTTGATGTTGAGTTTCTGCTGTAAGAGTCCTAATTCGAAATGAAGAAAAATAATAAAATGCTAACCTTACTACGAGCTGTGTTTTGGATACTGTCTTTTGGGGTAAAGTGTACCTTCTCTGTTCACTTCCTGTTTTTTTTTTCTCTCTGTGCAACTGAGAAGAAAAAAACTTCATGAAGGAAAGATAATATCTTTTAAGAATTACTATAATGACCTTCTGCGTGAATTTTTTGAGCTTTTTTAGAGCCTGTAGATCTATTAATTTATTTGCTGATAGCAAGATTAAAAAAAAAAAATACTTCAGTCGCTCTCCTCCTTCCTTGTTACAACTGAAGACCAAAGAAGCTTAAGTCATCATGCAAAAAGGCTATCACATACTAGTCACATGGTAGGGAGTCCAAATCCAGCTACTAACACTTGAAATGTCTGTTTAACCTAAAAGATGGGCAGATTTTTCCCAAGGTCTGACTCTGTGTTTGCGAGGATGTCGACACATTCCTGAATACAGGGAAAGAAAAGCATTTGTAATCTTAAGTCCCAACTGGAGAAGGATCCCCCTCCAAGTATCTGAGGTCGTTAGCAGGATTCTGTTCCTTGTGCACTGTTGGACTAAGGGCCTCTCCAACATGGAAATTTGTTTCCTCAAAGCTAGCAGACAGAGAGGGAGAGAGGTAGGGAGAGGTGGGGAGAGAGGGAGCCAGTGCTTGCTAAGGAAGATACATAAATCAGAGAAGGATAATAGAACCTCTTGAAAAGCAGGGTGGCCAGGGAAGGCTCCACTGAGAGGATGGTTTCAGAGTAAAGACCCGAGGGAGCAGAAGAAATGACCCAAGCGTCTCCTTGCAGAAAGAGGCTTGCAGGCAGAGGGAACAGCAGGTGCAGAGGCCTAAAGTAGAAATATGTGTGCAAGTTTAAGGCAGAGCAAGGATGCTAGTATGACAAGAGCAGAGTGAGCAACAGGGAAGGAGGTGTAGAGATTAGTAAAGAGGGGTAACAGGTGGTGGGGGCAGGTTTGCTGGATGAATGTGTCAATGAATCTGTAGAAAAACTTTCATCATCTACAATTTATGTTAATGTTTCTTAATTTTTATTTTGGAAGGAAAATTCTTTTTGTGTCTAACTTGATCCATTTGTCTACAGTTTTATCCTGCTGTTTTGCGTGGTCCACATTTCAAATGGCATCACTATTCCTTAGTTGCTCATCATCATTTTTTAGCATTTGAAGTTGGTTATTGCCTTAGTTTTTCAGTTTCGTTTCTCTGTAAAGATCCTATTTGCAACACTGTTCCATCGTTGCCATTCTTATTTCTGAACTCTTTGATGATTCCTCTACTTCTTCTTTTGTGTAGTCCAAGACAGGACTTGAAATTTTATTAGGGGTCTGACCTGAGATTGTACATAATGATCAATGAATTCTAGCACAAATTTGGAGTAACAAAATCAAAGCCCATGTATTTTCAGTTATAAGCAAAAGCCTGAACTTTTCTGAGAGAAGGGATATTTTACCAATTTTTGGGACAGTTAACTTTTTAATTGAGACTCAGCTCTTGAAGCTGCTACCCAGGATGAAAGCAGTACACTGGTTCTCTAATTTGAAATTTTCAGGGACAGGATATTATATATTTTCCTCTGCTCTCCTTGCAGACTTATTACCGAATATTTATGATATTTTTAGTACATGGAACTCCTTAAACATAGCTGAAGAAAATCCAAAATGATAAGAGATAATCCAGATTGCAAACTCTTTTCAGATGTTTTCCCCGAATCCCAGTTTTAGTACATGAATTATGATGTGCAGTATTGAAACCCTTTTTTCACTGTGTTTAAAAAAAAAAAAAAGTGTCAAGGAGATAAAATTCTTCTTTCCCATCTTCTACAGCTGGGGCAAAGTCTCAAGTGAACTGATGGCCATGGTTTTATTGCCAAGGAAGAAGGAGGAACTTATTAGTGGCGTAGATACTAAACCAAGAGATTAAGTATCATCACACTGAAGGGCGGGGTTGATCCTCACAGATCCATTTCATGTGTTCATCTCCCTCTCTTCAGACCGTCCTGTGTTGAGTTATATGCCAGACAGATAAGGGCCTGTCTTATTTTTAAAGGACTATTTCTTTTCCCAGGAAGAATTTCTCTGTGGAAGGGGCATTGCCCCTGGATCAGTAAATAAACACTACAGTGGCTGCTTGAAAAGAAATATTTTCACTGTTGGAATTCTATGAGATAAACTTTTCAGACTGGTTTTCATTAAATTCTAAAAGGCAAGGTTGTACATACAATTTCCTGCTAATATCATATATGCACACATACATTATATATATAGTATCCAGCATTGATTTTATATACATACATATATATGTATATACCTAGTAGAGTATTATTATTATTATTGTGTGTGTGATGTGTGTGTGTGTGTGTATGTGTGTGAGAGAGAGAGAGAGAGAGAGAGAGAGTTAGTTAGTTAGTTAGTTAGTTAGTTAGTTAGTTAGTTTGAGTTTGAGATTGAGATTGGTTTTAAGGGATGGACTCACACAACTGTGGAGACTTGGAGAATCTGAAATCTGATGGGGACGGCCAGCAGGCTGGAGACCCAGGGAAGAGTTGCAGTTGAGTCCAAAGGAATTGCACTGGCAGAATTTCTTCTTGCTTGAGAGAGATTCAGTTTTATTCTATTATGGCCTTCAATTTACTGGATGAGGCCCACTCACATTATGGCATGTAATCTGTTTTTTTTTCCCCCAAAGTACATCAATTTAAATGTCAATTTCATTCAAAAATTATTTTCACAGAAATATCCAGAATATTGTTTGACCAAATATTTGGGCACCGTGGCACAGCTAAGTTAACACATAAAATTAACGATCACAAGTTTATTAATTTTGTTTAAATTCTTTATTAATATCAGGTTCTTATAAAAGCTATTAGATTAATTTATCCCTTTTGTTAGGTTATTTAATACATCATTTCTCAGGAGACTAAAAATGGTTTTTAGGATGAGTAGTTACATATTGGTTAAAAATATTAAAAACATATAATGTAAAAGGTGAGCAAAATTAGGATATGAAATACGGTTTTTCCAAAAAGCCGAGATTAAAATGCAGCGCAGAGACATTTGTGATTTATGAAATGTACTTGATGTTGAAATGTTAAAGATTCTAATCCTAAATAATGGCATAAAACTATTTCTAGCTACTTCCAGGGCCACTGCCAGTAGTAAATGTGATGTTGGAAACTCAGAGGGAACTCTCTCACTTCGAAATTATTTAGAATTTACCAGTTATTTCTGAGGAATATTATTTTTTAGTAGGGCCCAAGACTGAAGTGGACCTATGTGTGGCACTTGATAGCATATTTCCACTGGAGGTTTAAGAAAGCCAGCCTGGAGTTTTTCCATAGTTAGATTCTCATCTCCTGGTGACATTTCATCATAAAAGTATCCCAGCATCAGGCACAGGCATGGTTAATGGCCCTCAAGAGGGTAAAGTTCGCTAGTAATAGCTGCATATAAATAGTCAATTATATAGAAGGGATGGTTCAAATGGATTCTTCCCAGGGGGAATAAACTTTGAGATGAGAAAGGAACAATGCTTAGATATTCTTTGAATAAGAAATTGAGAAGTGGCCCTCAAAGCAATATCAAGCTGGGCTCTGGAGAGCTTACTACTTGCTATGAATTGCCTAAAATTTTAAATGTTAATGTCTGTGTCACATTTTGGGTTTCCTCCTTCATGCAATGAATAGCTAATAGTTGCATTAGCAAAGAAGGAAGGTCTATTGTAAATTGTGGGGAAAATTATACTAATCTCCCCCCTTTTGCCAGGTTTATATTAATTCATTTATATGTGCAAAGCACTATTAAGATATAGTTTATGGGAGTTGTCATTTTTTTTAATCATTTCTATGCTTTTAAGAAAATCATACGAACATTATTTATTTAGAAATGGACATAAAGCAACTAGTCTTATAGAGTAGTAGTTCTCAAAATTCAGAATCACTTTGAGGGTTTCTTCAAATACGGATAACTGGGCCTTATGCGTAGCATTTCCGATTCAGTAGGTTTGGGGTGGTGCCCGAAATTTGGAATTTTAAAAAGTTTCCAGGTGATTCTGATGCTTCTGGTCCTGGGAGTATACTTTGAGAACCAGGGCTGAGGGTTTTAGACATTCAGCATTGTGAGCTATTGGCCTTGAAGAAAGTCCAACGAAGACAAAAAATAAATGACCCCTTTTCTAAAAAGATCTTATTTGGTAGGGGAAATATAGCTATTCAGGTTATTGATGCCGGGTGGTAAATTGTTATTATGCATACCATGCTTAGATGTGTTTTCAAATTTTCAGCTTGAAAGTTTAGAGCTGACCCCTCCCTGCCACCAAATAATGATGCTCTAAAACAAAAATCATGGCACTGCTTTCTACCTAAGTCATTTGGTACTTCTTTATCCACAAGTAGTAACCATTCTAAATATACGCCAAGTGTGTGCATATCTACATATATACACATTTATTATATATAATATATACATATGTATAACATTTTACATGTAAGAAAATATATACTTATGTTTTAATAACGTTTAAAGCTGTGATTGCCTTCAGCCTAGGACCTTGCTACTCAATTGTGCTACTCAGATCACCAGCATCAGCATCACCTGGGAAATGCACAGTCCTGGGCTCCTGCCCCAGATCTACTAAATTCACATCTGCATTTTAATAAGAGCTCCAGGTAATTCATTTTCACATCAAGGTTTGGGAAGGTCTGCTCTAAGGAGTCATTTCTTAACAAATCAAACTGATGATTTCAATGCAGAAGCAGAAACTTTTTGAAGAACACAATGTGAAGCGACTGTGGACTGGCAGGCAGGCCAGGGAGAGTCCGACCTAATAAGGTGTTACAGCTGGGAGGCAGGGACGCGCTGAGCGGTTGACCACTTTGACTTTGGTCATGCTGAGTTTTTCTATTTGTGTAAAAGAAACCCATTAATTAAATAGCTTTAGAGTCTAAACAACAGGGAGAAAAATCAATTAGAACACCTTGGAGAGTGAGACAGTATTGGGAAAATTCATTATCAGATAGGCAGCATATCTTGAGAGGGGAAGTTAGATATGACCTCTCCGTGTCACCAAGTAATAATGCTCAAAAATAATCGTGGGGGAAACTACTGCTTTTACCCAAGCCATTTGGCACTTTTAAATCCACAGATAGTAACTGTCCTAACTAGGCCTTGATTTCTTTGAGTCAAAGGAAGATGCACGATCTGGCCAGTGCAAATAAGAGGTAACAAAATTCAGTGCTGTTGTTTCTTCACTTGTTTTTGCCACTACTTTTTCTCCCCTTTTTAAATACGTATTTTTTCAATTACAATGGACATATAATATTATATTAGTTTCAGGAGTACAACCTGTGTTTAGACCTTTATATAACTTTTGAAGTGATCATCACCCCGATAAGTCTAGCACCCATCTCGCACCATACAGAGTTGTTACAATGTTATTGACTATATTCCCTCTGCTGTACTTTACATCCTCGTGACTGTTTTTATAACTGGCAATTTGTACTTAATTCCTTTCACCTTTTGTGGGGTTCTGGATTGTCTAATAATAGTAAATAGAAATGATACCATTTGCTGCATTTGAGATTTCAGTTCAGAGTACCTTATTTTTATGAATCCTGGGAAATGATCAGAATAACTTTATAAAGCTTTAAGACAGCAAGGAAATCCTCCTATGGTCTCCCTATTTCTCCTATACTTCAGCCTTTTCTTCATCCTATAGTTGGATGGATTCTTTAAAAACATAATTTATAATGTCATTCCTCTGCTCAAAACTGTCCAGGAACATTCCATCACACTTAAAACACAACTCAGAATTTTTACCATGACCTCCAAGGTCATTATCAGGTCCTTCTTCGATCACTCTTTCTTTTATGATTTGCTTCCCTCACATGGTCCTTGTTCTCCTTCATTGACAATGATGCTAGAGCCTCAAGGTCTTTGCGCATACTTCCGTCACATGGGCTCCTTTCCTCAATTCTTCTGCATGTCTTCTCCAATAGCCTCCAGGATGGGACTTCTCCGGACACCACTATGTTTGTGGTCCCCTTACACCTGGTTAGTGTTAGTCATCTTAACACTGTAGTAAATAATACTTCTTTTGCTTGTTGTCTCTCTCTCCCAGTAGACAAGCCTTGATCTGTTTTCCATTTCAATCTGATTCTATTGCTGGCATTTGGAAAGGGTTCAATAAATATTTATTGAGTGAGTTCTGTAATCCAGTCAACTCATCATTCTGTTTAAGTATCCACATAATTTTTTTTTCGACACATCATAGCTCACTGAAGATATTTGCATAATAGTGGGCTCGTTTCCCCTTCTGTTTGAGGGCGAGGCCACAGGAAGAAAACTGCTTAGTTATTGAATATTGCCCTTAGTTATTGAATATTACCTTTGTTACCTTCTTATTTTTATTCACAAAACTCTTGCAAAGAAGGCATTATTGCCCTCCTTTTATAAATTAGTAAATTGAGACTTTGAGAGTTTAACTGGTTTATCCAAATACATAGAATGTATTTGGAATGATGCTGTTCTGAAGAGTAAGTGACACCATAAAAAATAAAACATAAGGCACAGATGGAAAGAAGATACTAGGAACCCTTATGATTGAGAAAGGGTTAATATATAGAATCAATACAGAACACCTACAAATCGGGCACAAAAAGATGGCCCTATAGTAAAGGGAGTAAAAGCTATGAACAGGAAATTTACAAAAGAAGAGTTTTGAATGGCCTATAAACAGATAATGTTTTACCTGACTAGTAATCAGGAAACTGCAAATGAAAACAAGATAGCATTTCACACTAATCAGACCAGTGGAAAAGTCTGACAATGTCAATTGTGGAGAAACAGGAGGACACACGTTAAACTACTAGTGGGGAGTGTAAACTGGTTTACCCACTGTGAAGAGCTACTTGGTAATATCTAGTAAAGATGAAGCTGCACATTCTTTATGACCCAGTGATTCCTCTTTTAAGTATCCAGGGGTGATATTCAAAATATTTAATAACTGCTCTTACAGACACCAACCAACCAGAATCAACATATGCAGCAAATGACTGGCCTGGTCATATTTGTGTATTTCATTTGAATATCGGTCCTATGTATGCCTTAGAGAAACTTCTGCGTACATGCACAAAGAGACGTGAATAAGAATGCTCATTACAGCATTGTTTATAGTAGAAGAATAACTGCAAATAACCTAAATGCCTATCCCTAGAGTAATGAATAAATTGTCACACGGTCATAGAATGGCATGCTATTCAGCAATTTAAATGAATCAACCAGATCTACATAAATCAGGTTTGTTAAATTTCACTCCATGATGATGTTGCAAATGGTATGATTTCGTTTTTTTATGGCTGAGTAATTTTCCATTGTATATATGTACCGCAGTTTCTTTATCCAATCGTCTATTCATGGGCAGTTACAAAAAGGTCACAGAGGTGTAAAGTACAGCATAGGGAATATAGTCTACAATATTGTCATAATTATGTACAGTGCCAGGTGGGTACTAGACTAATTGGAAGAATCACTTTGGAAATTATATAAATGTCTAACAACTATGCTGTACACCTGAAAGTTACATGTAATACTATTTAATGTCAACTGTAATTGAGAAATAAAAAAAAATTTCACTACATTATGAGAAAAATTCAAAAGAATTCATATGACATGACATCATTTATGTAAAATTTAAAGCATGAAAAATTATACCATATATTATTTATGGGGACATGTTTAAATAGTAAACATCTAAAAGATACATGGGAAGAATACACACCAACTTCAAGAAAGTCGTTGTCCTCAGAGTGAAAGGAAGGGAAATGGGAAGGGGTAGGAGAATTTTCACACTCTATCATCTTTAATTTCTTAACAAAATAAATATGACAAAATATTAACATTTACTCTATTTAGGTATAGATGTCTGTTATTTTAAAATTTTCTGTATGTTCACTTTTTTTTTTTTTTGAAAGGAATATACTAGTGCGTTGGGGCTTGTACTGGACCCAGGTCTGTTTGCTTTCAAAGCTAGAGAAGTTTCATTGCTGAACTCCAGAAGAGAGACCCTAATCCTCCCTCAGAGATGCAGGTCTCTCTTACTAGTACTGTCAGGAACATGGTTACATACCACTGTCACAATGATTATTTGTTTAGTGATCATATCCTTGGAGGCCCCTGATCTATCTTAGACCACATGATCTGATATCCCAGGAGTACAGGTGGTGAAATAGTAGGATTACTGGGAGAATAGCAAATGCTTTCTTTGCGCACTTCAGAGTCAGATAAATTAAGGTACAGGTAGGTGCTAGATTGGGATGTTTATACTTACCTGAGACTCTATATTTCAGAAGGTCTGCCGTCACTTTAAATACGAGGCTTTGTGTGGCCATGCACAATTTTTCACTTTGCTACTGCTAAGTTAAGGCAATGGGACGGAGGACTTCTGGTCATCTTGTGAAGTCCAGCTAGTTGCTGTGCCCTTGCTTCTGCTAGATTTTGTACAAGAGCAGAAGCATTTAATCGGGGTCTGGAATTTCTCCACATCTCATACCTGAGGGCTCAGGAGGCACCATGGTTTCCCATGAAAACCTGTAGAGTTAGGTTTTTGAATAAATAATGGATCTTGCCTCCAGTGATGCAGATCATTTACCCTAGCAAGCTAAGCATGTAAAACATGTGGTCTGGGCCATTTCTTCTTTTCTCTATACAAAATTATGGTTGAGTTAAGAGCCTCTAGGGTTTAGAGTTGGAATTGACAGGATGTATATAAATCCTTCAGGGTGGGAGAAATGGGTAATGTTGGTCAAAAAATACAAACTTTCAGTTATAAGACGAATAAGTTCTGAGGATCCAGTGTACAGCATGGTGGCTGTAGTTAATAACAATGTGTTATACGCTTGAAAGTAACAAAGACAGTAGATCTTATATGTTCTCACGGGGAAAAAAAATAATTGTGTGACATGATGGAAGTATTAGCTATCTATGGTGGTAATCATTTTTCAGTATAAAAGTATCAAATCAACATGTACACCTGAAACTTATACATCGTTATATGTTAATTATATCTCAATAAAGCTGGGGGGAAACCCCCTTTAACTCCTAGCTCTATCATAATACCTGGTATGTTTTTATATCTCAAAAAAAAAAAACCATATAGGTGCTTTCAATACGATAGCAAAGAAAATATTTGGCAGGAAAAATTCCATGAAACCTTTCCTCTGAATGAACCAATTTTGCCATTGAAACATCATCCCCTCAATGGTTTAGTCCACATTTAACCACAGTTTATTTTCCTTCTTTTCAAGCTTCTTTGACCTCAAGTGATACTTTGTAAAATCTTGAGATTTATATTTTCTGACACATCCAATATTGGACTCTAAGATATTTTCTAAAGCAGCCAGTGTGATTAATATTTATTTAGTTTTCTACACAGACCACTTAAATCTCTGCATTGCAAACTGATATATTGAGATAATACATCAATAATAAATGAATGAAATATGGTAATGAGTTAGATCTGTGGTATATAGGAAAAAAAATCCATATTGTATTTGCGAGCATTACCCTAAATCAATTTCTTCGTGGTTTAGAATGATATGAAAAGAATATAGAGCCAAGAAATAGCCTTGCCTTATCCAAATTGCAAGTGTAACTCTCAATGTATATTTTTAGTGCTGATATATAAATTTCTATTTAGAGATATAATGAAAATTAAGTTTCCTAAAAAAGTGTTTTTGGTCCATATAAATTCATTCAAGTGATATAGGTTGTCTTATTTTAGTCATGAAAGTTTATTAATTGAACAATTTCAGATATAAAGAGTAGGCTTGGGAAATGATATAAATATTGTGAGTACTGTCCTTGGAAAATGGTTATTAAAATTCATTACAAGTAGATATTGCTTATCAGATGATCTTAAGAAAGTTTCCAGGAATGGGATAGATATTATATGTGATAACATAAATAATAATGGATATGCCAGCAAGTTGATTTCTCTAGATAGTATGAAAATACTCATATTTTAAAGAAATGCCTAAAAAAGAATTTTATTAGTTTCTGCTTGACAAGTAGAGCTACTAACTGGATCTGTAACATGATTAATATATATGTGCTTTCATTATAAGGAAAATAGTTTCTCTAAGTTCCCTTTTCTCGAAATTTACCTTCCCTCATATACAGGGATGGAGTCCTGAGGGCTTTGTTTTTGTTAGAGGGTGGTATTACTATCAGCCCTCTGACCTGCAATACTTGATTGGACCCTGAGTGGAAACCTGATCTAAATTGGACCAATAAGATTCTTTCTTACAGAGACATAAACTTGGAGCCGAGACAGTCTAGCTCAGTCTAGCTTGATGTCGTGAAAGATGTAATATAAACCAGCAGCTGTAGAATCAGCCATCTTCTACCATGTTCACGGAGAAACAGCAAAAATGTAGTCTTTGGAGGAAGAAGAATGAAAGAGAGAGAAAGAGAGGTCATAAACATTCATGTTCCACAGATAGAGAGATCCAACAAGTACCCTCTCCATGGAAACACCTCCCAAAACAAAACTACCATGCTTTTGGAATTATTTTGTAATACATTAACATTTTTTATTTGTGGGTGTGATAATTAGGATGAATTAGCCTAATCATTTCCACATACCATCTTCTCTTTTAAAAAAGCAAACTCTTGAGCATAATGTTAACATTCTTTTATCCTGGATGCTTTATATGGATATTAGTCTTCATGGGGTAGAAATTAAAATCACCATCCACCTTTCATAGCTAGTGAAACTAAGACTTAGGGTCTTTATATGACTTATACAAATTCACATAACTGGTTATGAGTGGCCAAACTGAGACTCATGTGTAGATCTTTCCGACTCTTAAGGCTTTACCCTTAACTATTCTGTTATACCTGATTCTGGGGCAGCAACCAGTATCTTCCAAAAAGTGGGAAAAGATCTTTATTCCTCATCTCTCTACAGGAACAGTAAGGATTCGGCTAACTGTGCATGTACACACACATGATGTTCTGAGCTGAATGACCCAGAGTGAGCTCAGGAGGTAGTGGTCAGGTAGACTGCGTATTCTCAGCAAAACTAGACACACACACACACACACACACACACACACACACACACACACACACACACACACACTACAGCAGAAGCTGGAGGTAAGGAAGAGATACTTTCCCAGAAGCAGAAAATGCTAACTCCCTTTAGTTAACATCATTTTTCATTCTTTTATCCATGAGAGAGTAAAGTTAAAATGCTTCATGGGAAGGCACTGTGAAAGACTATGTGTTGTACCAAAGGCCTGCAAACAGAACCCAAACATAAATGCCTGGAAAGAGATGTGACAAGGCTACATTTGTTGATTCCAGAAAAAACATTGAAACATTTATGTGAAATAACATATGGGTCCTCACAAGACTCAAGCCTAGAAGTAATTAGCTCAGGCTTCAAAGGGATTTTGCTGAATATGAGAAATGGGTTCCAACTGCAATTTTAATTAGAACCCCAAAACATATCAGTATACTTATTGCTGAAAGTTCACCACAAATTGCAAGCTTTAAATGACTGCATGGACTTTATCTAAGCTGGGGAAATATCATTGCAGAGATTGTGGAAGGACTAGAAGGAAACAAGTTGGCAGTAGAAGGGATTCGAAGGGTAACATTTACACGTGGTGGAAGAGCAATACGAGGATTTCACTATTGTCCGCATGCTAGGTGAGGAGGAGCTGTCAGTGATTCTTGTAGTTTTGTGAACTCAAATGGCATGGCACAACTTCAGCAGTATTTGGGAAATGAAGTGGAGGAGTCAGCATAGAGAGGGAGGACCAGTCCCTCCATTTGTCCAATTAATTATAGATTTTTATCCAATCAATACACCAAGAAATCCTGTATTACCATTTTTTTTTTTTTTGTATTAAGCGAAGGGCACTTGGGTTACAGGAAGGGAGGGAGGAGGGAGAGAAGTGTTTTTGCTGACTTTTTCAATATTCTTTTAGAAAATACTTACTCTTTACTTTTTTTTTTAAATTAGATTTTTAAGCTCAGGTGGAAAAACAAAGATGGGCCATCAATTCCTCTCTCCTTTCTTCTTCCGTGTGAAAACATTATTTTTAGTTCCTTGTGTTCAAATGAAGAGTCCCATTGCTTTTGGCTATGCATTTCCATTAGGTAGACTCATTCACCCTGAGCCCCTCTATGTGGTTGATTATAAGAAATTATCTGGTCGGCTGTATTTCAAGTCTGTCAGAGCCAGTGATGTACTCCAGGTGCAGCCAAGTGTAAATGCTGTTAAAGCTATTGGTTCAGATGACCTTGATATTGGGTGTCTTCATGACTGCTGCTCAAGTTTTCTACTCTGCTGGTTTCTCACTTCTTCCTCTAATTGCTGCTGACTGTTCAAAAGCTGGCCTTGTGCTTGTTTGATATGCTTCCAATTTGTTTTAAAATTACAGCAATTCTCTACAGAATCCTGTGTTTTCCGTGTCCCCATTAAATAAACATTCAGGGGAAGAACTTAATTTGCTTATTATAGTCAACTCATCCTAGAGTACGCGTCATTAGAGCCTCTTCTCAATAATGAAAAATTCGCTGCCTTAATGCAAGGTAGTGTATTCCTAGTTTTCCAGTTTATTAGTTAAGATGCTTTAGGTTGCTAGTAATACAATACCCAACCATTTATGACTTAAACAATAAAGACACTTATTTCATATAATGTGAATTTCAGAGGTAGGGGGTTCCTGGATGTATTTGTTGGGTCCGGTATTTATTGGATGTAGCATTTATAAAAGATAGAGAGGAAAAGGATCAAGAGTTAGTCAGAGAAATCCTCCTGACCATGACTCACATCTCATACCTGGGAAAGGAGATGGGGAGAAAGAAGGATTGGGTAGGAGGAGCCTAGGACTACTGTGAGGCTCTGAGAAACCCATAGCCAGCTTAATAGGGAGCTCTACCAAAAATATAGCCCATAGAGAGGTCCCATGTTGGGCAGAAATGACCAGGTTCTAGTGCTTCACTGTGCTCGGGTATTGGCTGGGACATTCTGGAAGAACTGCCTCCGCTCAGATGCTGTCATGGATTGTTTGAAGCTGGGGCTGTCAGCTAACTCTACTCCTTATAACTGACCAGCAGGCTCTTTGTGGACCAGAGATCGGAGTGGCATACCTACCTAGCTGCCACATGAAGTTTAATTTAGCAGCACAGTTATGCCATCCAGGATACAGGTGCTTCTGTAATTTACATTTGGTCATGCTTAATATGTTGATATTCTTCTTCAGATTTATTTATCCATTTTCTAAAAATGACTCTCACAACCTCATGTTTTCACATAACTATGTACAAAAGCAGGAAGGAAAGCTTATCTCTACACACCTCTGTTCTTAAGGGAGGAACATCTTTGTTTAAAGTTGCTAAGCAGACTTTTCTGTCAGTTTCATACGCCAGGTTTCAGTCACATGCCTATGCTTTAGCCGCAAGGGAAGCTAGGAAAGTGAATTTCTGACTTTTTCAACCAAATAATGTAAAATGGGTTATATCAGAAAATAGGAAGGGCCATACGAGGGAGGTGGTGGGGTGGCTGTTATAGAGGCAAGCCACCAGTGTCTGCCACTCCAGGTATTGCTAAGGTGGCACTTCATAATTTTATTCCCAGAAATTCAGACATTAGACGTTATAAATTGATTACTGAATTTATGACTTACTTGTTACACTGGCACTTTTGCTTATCTTTCACTTTCAAAATATTGCCATCTCTTTCCCAGCCAGAAATATACGGGTTTGTTGTAGTCTTCATATCATTTCTTAGTTTTCTTTTATCGTCGTCGTGGTGCATAGTTTACTAAATGCCCAACTGAACAGATATCCAACTGTACTGTTTAGACTGATCTTTTAAAAAGACTTCTGAAAAGTCTAATTGCATTAACCGATGATTGTAGTTCTGTCATTTTAAACTTTCAGTTTACCATGCAGGTTTCTCCAGTGCTAGAGAGCTACAGAAACACTTAAGGCCTGGAGATAAGAGTAGGAAAAACATTGCCTACTGTGAAGATACCTGTACAGGGTACATTTTTGATACAAAATGAGGTACCACATGCTTTCCCTAATAATGTCTTTCTCATCTCTCCTATGTTTCTGTATGCTTCACTCTACTTCTTTATTGAACCTATAATTTTCAGCAATGAGCCAGTCAGCTCTACTACTTATCTATTGTTTGAACTTGGAAAAGCTATATGACCTCTCTGTGCATTTGTCTTTTGATCTGTAAAATGAGATAAAAGTGCTCTTTCATGTGGGTTGCATGGCACAAACAACAAATCATCTCTTCCACCTCCTCCCCTTCTACCTCCTCTTCCTCCTCCTCTTCCCCCTCCTCCCCACTTTGCTCACTTATTTTATGGCATTAGAAAGCTATTTTTCAGATGGACAGAATTCATAATACAATCTCTACAAGTAATTATCTTTCTCTTTTTACTTTTTCATGCAATTATTTGCTTCATCCTAAAAAGAAAACAATTTTAAATTTTGTAAGTAAAACAGAAAAGAACCCACAAATTTTATTTCTGCACTAAAGTAGATTTCTGTGAGGTTTTGCAGTTTGTTTTCTTGACAAAGACGCTGAACTGTTCAAATTTAAACTTACTCTTGATAATATGCCATCTCTGATATTCATGCATAAAATACTTTTTTTATTACAAAAGAGAGCAATATAATTGTTTTCTCAGCCTCACTCTCCAGAGACAACCTTTATTAATATTTTGGTGTATCATGACCAATTTGTCCCTAAGCACTGACAAACATGCATGAGTATACTTAAACATAGTTATAGTTAGTGTTTTTAAATAAAAGTGAAATCATATTCTTCAGCAGTATTGCGACATCATTTGTTTCTTTTAACGATATCATCTGATCATTCTTGACTTTTTATTTTCATATATAAAAGTTAGGAAAATCTGACTGTGAAATCCTTGTTATTATAAAGAGCAAAAATAAAACAACAATAACAAAAACAACTGGAGTTCCCATTGGTCCTATGTAAAAGGGCAGCAGGTCTCTCTACATTGGAAGCCATGCCCCATTCTTTTCTTTATTTTTATTAATAGCTTTACTGAGGTATTACTGATATACAAAGAATTGCACATATTTAATGTGTACAGTTTGAGTTTGGGCATATGCCAGCACCCGTGACTACCATCACCACAATCAAAGGAATAGATGTATATAACGCCTCTCAGAGTTCCCTTTTATCCCTTTGTCTTTTTGTGTTTTTTCCTTTGCGTGTGTTTCTGTGTGATAAGAACACATAACGTTATTCTTATTTTCAAACCGATTATCTGTATAGGCCAACAGATGCTACCAGACAAAACAAGGAACAGAAATAGAAAAGCGTACTTTTGCTCAATGAAAATAAAACAGTGCAGTTATTTTCATTCATTCATTTATTCATTCATTCATTCATTCAGTTATTTTGTATGCTCTTACTATGTTCCACAGGCATTGTTTTTAGCACTTAGGGTGCAATGGTGGAAAAAGGAAAAGTTTTCGGATATTGATGTTTACATCCTAATGGGGGAAACAAAAAAGATGCTTGTATTTCGAATACTTTCAACTACATTCCCTCTTGAATTGATTTCTTCAGTCAATTATTAAGTTACTTTTGAAATACTTATTGAAAAATTATGTCTAACATAATTTTTATCATAATAAGTGATATTCTGTATAAATTTTAGATAATATAGATTAAAAACACCTATAATTCCATAATGTAGAAAACTATGGCTGTCATTAATGTGTGTCTATGTGTGTCTATCTCACCTGTTTTTTTTTTTTTTTCTGTATAGATGTATGGACCAATGTAATTTTCTAAAAACAGAAGATAATTTTGTAAGCTAAATTCCCTTATAGTTTTAAATATTCCTTAAGAACATATTTTTTTCCATTTCAAATCAGCAATAGATATGCTGCAATTTATTTGAGTAGTAACCTATCGTTGAATGTTGAGGCTGTTTTCCCCCTAAAATTTCGTTAAGTATCCTATGATAAATAGCTTTATATATATAGCTTGGTATGTATATATGATTGTCTGCTTAGGGTAAATGTCCAGAAGTGGCATTTCTGGGTCAAAGTCTGTTAAACACATGCAGGTGTGATGTATAATCTCAGCTATCCTTCCAAGGAATGTAATTTTAACAAATTATAATTTACCAATATTTATTCCCCTGCATCCTTACTAGTATTCAGCTATTTCCAGTTTTTTTTCCTGATAACTGCCCAGTTTTCTAAAGAAATAAGTTATGTAATTGGTTTAACTTTCATTGCTTTGATCATAAAGAATTTAAGCATTTTTCACATTTATTGTTCACTTGTTTGTCCATTTGGTGAATTGCCTTTTACATTTCTGTCCACATGTCTATTTTGGAATTAATTCTTTATTTTTTTAGTAAAAATGTCTATGTATTAAATATAAATAAATATGATTGTGTTATATATTTAAAATTATTTTTCTGGTGTTTCCTTTGTCTTTTATGGTATTTTTGATATTTCATTTTACATGGTTTAACCTATTAATATTTACCTTTAAATTTTCTGCTTGCTTGTAGCTTTACATTTTTTTTCCACTTTGGTATCAGAAATGATTTTCCTTCATGAGCTTCGAGTTCCTTTATTTTTTATAAAAAGCAAGAATCTAGTGGAGATTTTTAAATAGGAGTTTTATGGTTAATCAAGTGTCCCGGTACATATGTATGTATGCATTTTGTATTTTTTAATTTTTAAATTTGTTTTGGAATAGACTTTTTTTTTCTTCACTAATTTGAAAATTCTACCTTTACTGTAGATAGTTTTTTATTCAGATTTAGTGCTGGGCACTTCTCTCCTTTGTCAATCATAAAGGATAAAGCTGTTTCAACTTATATTTTTATAATGTATTTAAATATTTGATAGTGCAATTTCTCCTGATTGATTTGAATTTTTAAAAATTGTCTCTGTAGGAATGCAAACTAGTATACTACAGATGTCAACATTATTGGTTGATAATGAGAGCTATAGAAGTTTTGAAATGGAGGAGGACAGGTAGAATCTTGGGGAGGATGTGGCACTTTGGCTGGACCCAGAATGATGAACCTGATTTGACCTGGCAGAGGGGAAGGAGAAAGGCCATTCCAAGTGGGGAAACAATGTGAGTTACAGCTACCAGAATTGTGAGCAAGCATTATATAATGGCTGATGGGAAAGGCAGGGTGGAGGGGATATAATATTTGTTGAGTACCTACTGAATGAGAATCACCATCGCTCAGTATTTTATAGGAATAAGTCTGAGGTCAGCTGAATCCTCATACTTTGTCTCCTGTGTCAGTGCCTGTTCAGTGCCCTGCTTTCACACTGTTCCAATCTGGATGCATTTCTTTGAGGTTCTAAGAAGTCATTCACTCACAAAAACTTTATTGGTCGATATAAACCACAGTTTCTTGACCTCAATGCCATAGACACTTGGGACTGAACAATCCATTCTTTCAGGGAGCTGTCCTGTGCATTATCTTTATCCCTGACCTCAACCCACTATTTGCCAGTAGCGATCCTGCCGCCTCAGTAGGACAACCAAAAACGTCCCCAGATATTATCAAATGCCTTATAGGCGGGCAAAATCAACTCGGAATCTCACTGATATAGAATATAACAAAGCTATGAAATTTGGTGGAGGGTTTATATTGAACAGTGCATAAGAAATAAATATCTTCTTTTTGTTTTCCTCGTTGAACTTCCTTTTAGGATTCTCTGCCACTGAATTTGGTGGCGGGAGTGGGGGTGGGAATTGTGCTTTGTTTATTGCAAGGTTTCTCAACTGTGGCACTACTGACATTTGGACCACATAATTCTTTGTTTTGAGGGGTTGTCCTGTGCCTTGTGGGATGTTGAGCACCACCACTGGGCTCTTCCCAGGATATGCCAGTACTCATCCCCTGAGTTGTGACAACCAAATCTGTCTCCAGACACTGGTAAACCACTGGCCCTTGTGGAGAACCACCGATATAGACTAAACCAAGGATAGGAATTTATTCTGCGTAACCCACAAGATGTAATTTTAAAACTCTCTGTTTTTTCTTCCGAAGTCTTTTTTTGGTTACTATGTACTTAGTTGTTTTTTTTTTTTTTTTTTTTGCTTTGTTTTGCTCTGCTCTCCAGGATCTCAGTCCTCAGCACTATTGATATTTGGGGCTACAATACCTTGTTGTGTGGGCTGTCCTGTACCTTGTAGGGCGTCTGGGCAGCAGCCTCGGCTCCTCCTCTGGCCTCCCAGGTGCCGTGTGGCACCTGTCTCTCCACGCCTCCGGCCTCCCCCCCCCCCCCCCCCCGGCCACCCCGCAAATTTCCACTCCATAGTTGAAACAACCAACACTGCATCCACATATTGTCAAACATCTCCTGGAGGGAAGGGGCAAAAAGTACCCCTGGTTGAGAACCACTGTTCTATCTCCGCTTACACATCCCTGTACAGTGGTTCTTTTCAGCCTTTTCTTTCAGAAGAACTATATGTTTCTCTCCTTTTCTTACTCATAGACATTGAGTGATAATTGTTGTTGTTGTTATTTCTTGAACATGATTAAAGAACCTCACTCTCTATCTCAAGTGGTTTAATTGTTACATTTTTCTCTAACAAATATAGCATTGCCCCTAAGAGGAGCTCTAGCAAATAACATATACGCTAACTTGCTAAACATTCATCATTTCTCCTCTGAGTGAACAGGAACAGGCCATTTGAGCTTCTGTCACAGGTTCAGCTAGACTGCTTTGCATTAGAGTAAATTTGTACATACCTCTCTATTTCACTAAATGTGAACATGTGCACAATCTCCAGACAAGCATATTGTCTTGCACATAGTAACTGCACTGAAACAGAAAGTATAAATATTGGAATCAGGCATATCTAAATCTCGTTAATTCCTCTTTAATGAGATTTAGTAACCTTAGGCAAGTTAGTTCCTCTGACCTTGCTTCATCCTCTGCAAAATGGGGATAAGGTTACCTCCTGAGTGGATTATTTAATAAAGATTATAGATTATAAGGTAAAACAACTAGTATATATCAGACACTCTAAAATGTTAACCATTGTTATTAATTTTATCAAGAGATATTGAGAAGTATATACAGAGCCTTTGAAGCCAGTATTTATACCTCAAACACCTACACCTAGAGTGTTTACCTCTTTATTTCATTTATGACTTGCTGTGGTCACAGCTGAGGCATGCTAAGAAGAAAGATTATTACATAAATTAGACGTTTATATAGTTTATAAAATGATCCCCCCTGATTACTCTATCTTCCTTCTGGCTCTCCACCTAACCATTACCTTACTGCTGACTGCATTCCCTATGCTGTGCTCCCCATCTCCGTGACCCTCTCTATCAGCTGATGATTTGTACTTCTTTAACCCTCTATCGCTTTCTCCCAGCCCCCCCCTCCACCCCTTCCCTCCGGCTGTCACCCAATTGTCCTCTATATTTGTGGTTCTGTTTTCAATTAGTTTGTTCTTTTTGTTCCTTAGATTCCATATGTAAGTGAAATCATATAGTATTTATCTTTCTCAGTGTTCTCAGAAAACAGTGAATTTTAAAATTTAGAATCATTGTACTTCTTTTTGCAATGTGAGAAGATGCATATTAATTCTAAAGAAAACATAGGAGATAAAATTATAAATTAGGAGTTTTACTAAAATTGATTCTTATGGCAAAAGTGTCATTTATTTTTACTGTTTTCCCAGTATATGTGATATATTTTTTCTTTCATGTTTATTTCCCCCTGATGTATATATGGGGTTTTGACCTTTTTAAGACAAACTGAAAAATAAAATATGATGAAAATAGACAACCTGCAAGTCACATTACAAAATTCAATAAGTAAGCAGAATGCACTATTGTGTTTATGAAAAAGGATTTCATTGTTCAATGTGTTACACCAGGATGTAATTTTCCCTAGATTAGAAAATAAAGTGTTATTATAAGGCTGAGGTACATGATTTTGGTTATATCATAGAATTTAGAGGTGAAGGGGACCCCAAAATTATTTAATGCAACCATCCCAATTTATTAGTAAAGAAAGTGAGGCCTCTAAAGCCAAGTGACTTTCCCCAAATTTTTAACCAATTATTAGTAACAGAATTTGTATGAGGATCTGATTTCCACTGAGTCAGACACCCCGCTGTTAGTAACATATCTCTGAAAAAAAAAATAGAATTTTGGAAACTTCTAGACGATTTAGCAGCTATATTGTTATGAATTCAAAAAAAATGGAGAATGATAGTGGAAGTATTTTTAGAGGTTGTTGTGGTACCAACCACCAGGTGAAAATATAGTATTTTGACAGGAATAAACTTGATAAAAACTATATTTCAATATAGTACAACTATTTTAAAGTAAGAAAAGCACCGCCGTTGTCCTCTACCAAGTCTTTTAGAGAAGAGACAGGTAGATGTGGCAGGCTATAACAGAAACTGAACTCTAACCAACACATAATATTTATTTTTTCCCCACATAATCTCTCACTCTCTCATTTTCAAAGCACTTTTGAATTTATTAAGGAACATACACAACATCAAAAGCTTAGTGGTGTTATTTAAGAATTAATTAGGTGTCTTCAAACTGCCAGTATATTTCCAATACTTCCTATGGATCTTGAATACTGCATATCTTTAACATGTCTTGAATCTTCCAGTAGCCTGGTACAACTTTTCAAAGTAGACATCAGTAAAACTGCTTGGGTTTTCCTCGAGATTTCTTGTGTCTTTTTCTCGAGTTCTTCTTTTGTTTTCCCGTCTTGTGTTGTTCAGCCATTGTTACAAGATCTTCTGGGACACTTTGATTTGCTCTTTCCAGAATTTTAATCAATTCGGGGACGTTCTTCCTGTCGCTTTGAGTCATAAGTGTAGTAGATGTTCCCATCTTCCCTGCTCTTCCGGTACGCCCTACTCTGTGTACATACTCTTCAATACTCCGTGGAAAATCGTAATTATATACGTGTGTGACATCATCAACATCGAGACCTCGGGATGCTAAATCAGTAGCAATCAATATTTTCACATCTCCACTTTTAAAATCATTTAATGCTTGCTCACGATCACTCTGTTCTCTGCTGCCATGCAAGGATTGTACAGGTATGCCTTGGAGGCTTAAGTCGCTGGATATGTCATCAGCAACAAGTTTTCTGTTGACAAATATGATGACTTTGTCTTCGGGCGACAAGTTTCGTAGGAATTCTTGTATAAGAGATCGTTTTTCTTCTTCTGTGGTAACAGTTACATTTTGCTTTACTGTGTTTACGGCAGCCAAATCAAGAGTACCAACATAAACAATCATAGGCTCTTTCAAATAAGATTGTGCAAGTCGATGAATGGTATCTGGCCAAGTTGCACTTGTCATAATTGTCTGCCGATCTGGGCGTATGTCAAATAAGATCTTCATTATTTGATGGTCAAATCCCAGATCCAGCATTTTATCTGCTTCGTCTAGAACTAGGTAGGTAATGCTTTTTAGGTTGACAAATTTATTCATTTGTAGATCATTCAGCCGTCCGGGAGTTGCAATAATGATGTCTGTACCTTTGGCAATGTCTTTTATTTGTTGTTCTCTACTTCCACCGCCATATATACAGATACTTGTAAGACCTTTATATGAATACTTAGAACATTCAGCTTCCACTTGAAGAGCTAGTTCTCTAGTCGGTGTAAGGACTAGCATGCCAGGTCCATTTCTTTCTTCTCTAGATACTGGTTGAGAATTGAGATGAATAAACCCAGGCATTAAATAAGACAGTGTTTTGCCTGTTCCAGTTTGGGCCACTCCTATAAGATCTATCCCTTGTAGAATAATTGGCCACACCTGTGATTGAATTGGTGTTGGCTTTTGAAATCCTGCTTTTTCGATGTTTTTAAGCAGATCAGGATAGTGCTGGAAAGCGTCTTTGAACTTCAAAGTTGGTTTGGGGATGGAACGTTTTTCACCATCTTTCCAGTCATCGCATATTATATTGAAATTTTCTTTTCTCCAGTTGTCTACCTGAACTTGAGATAGTGAGCTTGTTGCTTGGGATTCTATGTAAAAATTTTTCTTAATTGGTGGTAAACCTGCCCATTTTCTTTTATTCCACTCAACAACTCCTGCCCTGACTCGATCCCAATCTATCCAAGGCCGAGCTTGTGTACCAGTGTTATCTGTGCTTAACTCTCTTCCAGCAGAGGCTTGGGATGCAGCATTATCAACGCTGGATTCTGAACTGTAGCTTTCTTCTTGTTTTTTAACAATAGTTTCTATAGCCTCTTTGGCCTTTGCTTTCATGTCCTTGCTGCCAAATATTTTTACCACTGCTTCAGAATCACCTTGTGTGATAAATATTTTGGTGTTTGTCATACTCTGAATGTTTTTTATTTTTGATCCGCCACGACCAATCACCACACCGATCATGCTGTTCTTTATTTTAAAGCAGAGTGGTGGTTCTTGGGGGCCGGACGCCCTAGGCTCCAGGTGGCTGGAGAAGCCCCTCCAGCCCCTGCCTCTCCCGCCGGCTCCGCCGGCTCCGCCAACTCCGCCGACTCCGCCGATTCCGCCAACTCCGCCGTTCACACTCTCCGCTTAACTTCTGCTGCTCCACACCTCCGCTAACTCCGGCTGTTCCGCTAACTCCGCTTAACTCACACTCCGCTTAACTCCACTGTTCATTGTCTCCACCAACTTGCTAACTTCAAGCACTCGGGTTGGAAAGTCTCATGCACTTCTGGGTTGGTGTTCTCCCACACTCAAGCTTAACTCGCTACTCCATTAATTTGTTGGTACCCCATAATCTCTTTCATATCTCATTGGAAATTTGCTATATTCACAGAAAGAATTGTTGTTTCATGACCAGCATCTCTTCATGGTAATCTTGTTGTTCTATTAATTCTCTCAAGTTAATTTCATGAATTTTAATTTAATCTCATGAATTTAATTTGCTTAATTTAATTTGCTTAATTTAATTTTGCCATCTTAATCTCCACATTAATTTGCTTAATTTAATTAATCTCTTCATGACCTTCCATTTCATAGTTTTCAGGTTTTCTTTGCGGTTTTATGTTTCTACGGTTTTTTACATAGTTTTCATGTTTTTATTGTTTTTTTATTGCTTTTATGTTTTCCTTTCATGTTTTTTCAGGTTTTCATGTTTTTGTTATTTTCATACAGCTCGCTTTTGCCGCTTTTGCTGCCTCCCCCTCTCCCCTGCCATCCCAGCCGGACCTGAGATCTCTTGGATTAGGCTCTGTCCACTTCTGCTCCGGGGCCTCAGCCATTGCTGGTAATGGTAAGGTTGGCGCGGACCTCTCGCACACCTAGGATTGAGAGAAGATGTGGCCTGAGGCCTCTCTCTCTCTCTCCAGGCTCTTGACTGGTGGCCTGCTTCAACCAGCCTGTAGGTAGCTGTGGAGCCGTTACCTAGGGAATCATTGTCCCACGTGGTATCAGGGCGGGACTTTGATGGCCTGACCAATCACAGGCCTGGTAGGAGGGTGAGGTAAGCAGACACTTCTCGAGCAAAATTTAAAGTGATACGCTCAAGGGCTGAGTCTATA
Source organism: Pteropus medius (assembly GCF_902729225.1). Classification (NCBI taxonomy): domain Eukaryota; kingdom Metazoa; phylum Chordata; class Mammalia; order Chiroptera; family Pteropodidae; genus Pteropus; species Pteropus medius. Next base: position 893,822 of record NW_024354498.1, read on the forward strand.
GGCCCATAGAGGACCCTGATTGTGAGTGTTTCCTCAACTTTTGTGTAATAGATGCCTCAATCGCTCACCTCATTTTAGTTCTGGCTCAGGTTGGAGCAGACTTGAAGTACGCCTTGAACTTTTCCACGGAGTCTTTTTAATAAGCCGGTTAGTTCATAGGAAAAAAAACAGTGGATTAAAAAAAAAAAACTTGTTTGTTTCACTAAGTTTCTTTTTGAGTAATGATACTTAGTCTAGATAAATTCACCAATTTTGCATCCTCTACGTTAACTTAAATTGTACCATCAGAAGTCTGTTAAGTGCACACTTAGGGATGCCATTTTGGCACTTATTCTTTGACTAACCTCCAACTTTTTTTTTCAGGCAGTTTCTATATATTATTTCATAGAATGCTGGTTAGAAGAGAGAGGAAGTAGTGTCTAAGGTACCTTAGGCGGTGTTTTCAGTAGTCTGCTGGTTTTCTTAGTGCATCTTAATTTTTTTCCTTCCCCATGGTTTCATAGGTTCACTGATCTTAGAACTAGCAGGTTATATAGATGTCATTTGTTAAGTGCAATGCAGAAGACACCCTGGCAGCAGTGGGGGCAAGTGGCTGTCCAGCTTCTGTTTAAACAGTCAGAGGCAAGAAGCTCACTTTGCTTCAAGGATATCCATTCCGTTAGGAGGCAGTTTAACGGTTACAAAGATGCTGTTGAACTAAAATATGCCACCTCTTGTTTGTTTAGGTCCTCCTTCTGACTTCTGAAGTTACACACAATAGGTTTGATTTTCCTTGTATCCGTGTATATGTAAAGACCACTGTCAAATCCCCTTAAGGTTTCTGTTCATCAGGGTAAAAGTCCTCTTTTTGAAAACACTTCTTGATATGACTTGCTTTCTAAGATGTACACCATCCTGTTCCTTTTGGACATGGTGCATTGAGGACCTTTTATGATGTGGCACATAGAACTGAACAAAACAAATCTGCAGAAATGGCCTTACCTTTACTATTTAGGTCCTCTTCACTAAGCATGACAGTTCTACTAATTGTACCTATGAACTCAAGACACAAAGCTGAGCACAGGAACATGATGGGCATTTAATGCATTCTTCCTCATTCTGTACTTATATGGTTGATTTTAATTTTTTTTCTTTGTTTAGTAAAAGTAGGCCATATATTTATCCTTTTATATTCGTCCTGTTAAGTTTGGTCAATTGAAGCAACCTAGTAAATATAACTTTAATGCTGATTCTCTCATCCCACATAGTATCCTCTAATTTTAATTGTTTCGCTACTTATGCATTTATGGCATCTTTCTCTCTTCAGTTAAAGTTGCTGATTAAAATTTGAACATGTTTGAATATTAGATAGAAGTTTGTGACACATTGGGAAAATTTTTATGTCAGCGTTTTTATAGAAAGCTGCCTTTAAAAATAAAAAAGACAAACATTTATTATCTGACACAGTTTCTGGGAGTCACTAACCCAGCAGTGGCTTAGCTGGGTGGATCTGGTTCCGGGTCTCTCACGGGATTTCAGCCAAGACGTCGGCCAAAGCTGCTTTTTGTAGAAAGAAAATATTGCTGGCTAAGTATATTGGGAAATATAAAGCCCTACATCCTCTTTGTAAGAGTCACAATGCGTATTAGGTATCTCAGGAACTCTGATAATTACAGGAATTGAGAAACTCAATTGGACATTGTTTAACTCAAAGTTTCCAAAGGAATTTTCCAGTGAAACTTCTTCTCAATATATTAATTAATCATTTACATGGAATAATTTTAGATTTTTAAAAATTACACACATGGTGCACAGGGTTCCCATATACTTTTCACCCAGTTTCAGTTTCCCCCAATCTTACCTCACACTACCATGGTACATTTATCAAATGTAAGAAATCAACCTTAGTATGTCAATATTAACTAAACTCCAGACTTTATACCACCAGATTTACAATAATGTATATTTTCCGTCCCAGGATCTAGTACTAGCCACTGAAATGCATTTAGTTGTCATATATGATTTATGATAATTTCTCAGTCTTTTCTTATTTTTCATAACCTTGCCAGTTTCGAGTAGTAATGGTCAAGTAATTTGTACAATGTCTCTAAGTTTAGGTATGTGTGATGTAATTTCTTACGATTAAACTTGGGTTGTGGATTTTTGAAGCAAGTTCCAAGCTTCTTATGCCTTGGCTCTGCTATCTGTAGAATGACATACGAATGCCTGTCTCATACACAGAGACACAAACACATAGTTACACTACTTGGTTCATAGTGGGAACACTCTAAGTCTCAATTACCCATGTTACAGAAACAATAGATATATAGAGACAATTATGGATGTTCCCAGATGCCTCAAGAATTTCCCTAAAACTTTCCTCTGATCCACATCAAAATGAAAAGAATAAGGACAACCAAAGGTTTATTTTAATTAATCTAAATTTATTCTATTTAAATGTTTTTATTCTAACATCATGCCCTTCTATTTATTTTTAAATTTTTATTTAAAAATTTATTTATTTAAAATGTATTTAAAAATTAAATATTGGAGTGATATTGTTTAATAAAATCAAATAGATTTCAAGTGTACAATTCAATAATACATCATGTGTATATTGCATTTTGTGTTCACCACCCAAAGTTAAATTTCCTTCCGTCACCAAATATTTGACCCCCTTTACTCTCATCTACCTCTTCCGTCCCCTGCCCCCCTCCCTCTGGTAACCACTAATCCACTGTCTGTGTCCATGAGTCTGTTTTTCATGTTTATTTGTTGCTTTCAGTTTTATATCCTACATATGAGTGAAATCATATGGTTCTCAACTTTTTCTGTCTGACTTATTTCACTCGGCATGGTAATTTCAAGATCCATCCATATTTTTGTAAATGGCAGTATTTCATCTTTTCTTATGGCTGAGTAATATTCCATTTTACTATCCTTTTAAAAATGAAATGAGAATTGTAAATGATTTTTAAAGATCTTTACTAGGGGAAACAAATGAAAACTAATGCCAGTAGCCAGATTTGAGTTTTAAATATTAATGGTATGTGAAACTCAAGGAATGATAACTCATCTAACACATTAGCAATTAAACACAATTCAGAATGCTATTAGGTATTAATCATATTGGCAGGCAAGAGCTGGAGGGAGGTCTGGGAAACTAGAGAGGTGAGGCAAAAGACCTGTGAGGGATGGAGGTCTGATCTGTTACTAGGAGGTATGAAATTAGTGATAGGAGGATGTTAAAGTTTCAGGAGAAGAAACCAATGTGGCCTTGGTAAAGAGATGAGGGCAGCCTGGAGGACTAGGACAGAAGATCCAGGTTAAGGAGAGTGGGGAAATGGAGAAAAATAGTTTGGGTCAGGAGAAGGGAAAAGGGAACTTGCAGGAACCATAAAGACAATCAAAGAAGTTTCAAATTAATACGCTAAAGAAAGGAGTGAACCTAGAGTGAAGGACTCGTGACACTGTCAGTATTAATTAGGGAAGCAGATTCATATGAAGGAAGTAGGGTGAAATGAAGTGAATAATGGGGACTGTGTGGTATTTTAAGCACATTAGGCTGAAATACTTGAACAGTTTGTGACAGCGGTAATTCAGAGAAAGGAACAGCTAGGTACAGAAGGGATGCCAATAGCAACAAACTTTTTTAGTCTTACATATGACATGCATTTAAAATGCAATTATCAAATCATCTCATTTAATTATATTATTTAATTATCACAGCAACTCCATATAAATATTTTCTTCTTTCTTCATATGAAAACACTGAAACTCATAGATGTTACGTAATATATCCAAGTTTATGCAAAGGTATGATAGCTAAATTTTAACTCAAGTCTGATCAGCTTCAAAGCCTTCCTCCTCTACTACACTCTTGTTTTAATGAGAAAACATGCTGGATTTGGTGCCTGATTCTAAAGATGGTATGAAAGCAGTGTTTAATCAGAGATGACTCAAGTTTACAGGTCGAAGATTCACTGAAGCAAAGAATCTTAGAGCCATTTGACAGGGAAGATAGAGGGGAAGTCATTTGTGGGGCAACAAGAGTTTGGTTTTAGACATATCCAGTTTGTGGTGTTGTGGGGACATGCAAGTGGAAATGCTAAGTAGGACTGGAGATTTGGGACTGTAGTTCAGATGTGAAAACAGGGGAGATATTGTAATAACCAGCATAGAAGCTATAGTTGAAACAGAATGAATATTCTTCCCTAGAAAGAGGGAGTAACGAAAGACAGGTTTAAGAACATGTTAAAGAATCAGAGAATTCATATGATTAGATGATGAGAAGAGAAGGACAGGGAGCCAAGTGAAGAAACAAGAAATATTCAAGAGAATCAGAAGAAAGCATTATAATATGAAATAAGGGAAGAGAAAATGTTGAGAAGGCCCAGTAAACAATGGACAGGAGGTAAATAGACTACTGAATTTGGGAGAAGGAAATTAACAGTGACTTTCAGGAAGGCCCTTTTTGTTGAGTAATGGAGAAATACATATTGCAGGGGAAGCAGTTGGGATGAGAGAAGACGAGGCCACTGGGGAACTTTGTGTGATAGGGAGAGAACTGTACGTCTTTTACCAAAGCTGAAAGGCACTGTTATAACTTTTAAACAAGGTTTTTAGGAAATCAAGATTTCATGACCAAGTTACTGGGACTGCTCTGTGAAGGATCCAATAGATTTCAAGATTATTTATCATGAATATTGGAAGGAAACAAACTTTAATAGTCTTTCAAAATATGTGGGAGGATAGGATGAGGGAGAGAATCACAAGGAAACAAGAACCGTTCATTAGCAGTTTCAGAAAAGGAAAGTCTTTCTAAAAGGAGGCAGAGGGAGTACTGGGAGTTCTTTCAAGGAGATTACAGTGCTGTTTTTAGCTACCCATTAAACCTTTCTCTATCAAATTTAGTTTATTCTCCACAGTGTGGGGGAATGCATTATTTAGGTATATGAAGTGGGGCTATTGAGGTAATTAATTCTTCTCTCAGCACAAACAGTAAAAAAAAAATATGGTAAGCTGATTAGCACCTGCAATAAGCTCCTTTGGTTAGAAATTCTTGCTTACCAGTTACTTCCTATAGAAATTTTAACATATTGGCATTCATTCTTAAAATAATAATAACCTTCAATTATCCTTTGGCTCTATTTTGAGGTATTTGAAGGACTTTTTGGAACTATTTAATTTCTGATAGCTATGATGTAGATAAGTGGAAAGAACAACAGTATTATCTACATCATTTGCATTGTGTACAGAAGCCAAACAATAATCCTTAGAATTATGGAATTTTAGAGGCAGAAAGAACTGACTTTGGAGAGCATCTCTTCTAACCTTCTCATTTACAGGTGAGAAAGCTAAGATCTACAGAAGCTCTGTCCAATGGAAACATGATGTGTCACAGATGAAATTTTAAATTTTCTAGTGGCCACATTTGAAAAAAAAAAAAGGGGAGATTTTTGATTCTGGACAAGATGGTATAGGCACATTCTCCCCTATTTCTCCTACTTGTTTATTCTATATACATAACAAATAAGGAGACTCTAAAATCTGGAGAGAAGAAGGTAGACCAGTGAAGGACTTTGGAACTTGAGGAATGACAAAATGGTGTGTTCCCTGGGTTTTCTTTTTGCCTCCCTTTTATCCTGGATTGGGTGCTGGAGAAGCTTGCAACTGAGAAACACTCACAGGCATGGCCAAAAATAAAGTCCCAAGAAAATCCTGTTCTTTTAGGCCAAAGGACCAGGAAAGGATCAGGCTAGCAAGAAAGAAACCTTTTTGATAATAACTGCCCTACTCACAAGTCACAGAAAAACAAAAACAAAAACACAGTGCACCTCCCCGCTGTTCCTATCAGCAAAGGCCAAGTGGGAAGCCTAGATTTCCATCCTCATCCATCGGTAATGAGATGCTCCTACCTCTCCCCACTGGGGCGGTGTTCAAGGAGACCAAGTCTCTGAGACTATAGTTTCAGAACTTCCCAGAGGTAATGAGGGGCCCTCTTCACACTCCCTTCCTCTGTCACATCAGTGAAATCCACATGGGGAGTCTGGTCCCCCACCCTCACCTCGCAGTAATGAGATATGCCTCACTTTCTCCATCGTGCATGTGGAGTGTGAATAGGGAGCTTAGACTTCCACACCTGCCTGGTGTCAGTGGAGACCTGCTGACACAAAAGATTTAAGTAATATCCAAAGCCTCGTAATATACAAAATGTCTAGACAGAATTGACAATCATTCATCATATCAAGAACCAGGATGAATGAGAAAAACACATTAATAGATGCCAATACTGAGAAGAAGCAGATATTGGAATTATCTGAAAAGGTAACTATCATTTAAAAAAAAAAAGTATCAGTGATCAATTATGAACATACTTGAACCAAATGAGACATAATTCTTAGGAAGAAGTAGAAGATATAAAGAAGAACCAAACAGAAATATTAGAACTGAAGAATACAGTAATCAGAATAATCTCTCTGCACGGAGATAAGAGAGGAATGAAGCAGTGAACTTGAAGATGGAATAGCAGAATTTACCTAGTCTTAACAACAGAGAGAAAGTAGATTGAAAAAGAAATAGCAGAGCCTCAGGAACCTGTGGACCGTAATAAAAGCTCATATACATGTCATCAGAGCCCCAGAAGAGGAGAAGAAATATGGTATGAACAAATAACAGAATAAGGACTGAAAATTTTCCAATTTCATGAAAGGTATAAACCTATAGATTCAAGAAAATTAGTAAATTCCAAACACAAAACCCAAAGAAATTCATGATAAGACACATCTTAATCAAACTTCTGTAATCTAAAGACAATGAGAAACTCTTGAAAGCAAATAGAAATTATACATCACCTATAGGGGAGCACCAGTTCACATGGCAGCAGATTCCTCATGCAAAATCATGAGAACCAGAAAGAAGGGGCATACTATTTTTCAAATGCGGGGGAAAAAAAGGAATGATCAACCCAGAATTCCATATCCTGAGAAAATACCTTCAGAAAAGAAGATCAAGATATTCTCAAATGAAGGAGAGCAAAGAGAATTTATTGTTAGCAGGCCTAACCGAAAACAACAGCCAAAAGCACATTCTCTAAATGGAAAGAGAATGATAAAAGAAGGAACTTTGAAATATCTGGAAGAAGGAAAGAAAACAGTAAGCAAAAATATGAGTAAATACAGTAGAGTATTTTTGAGTTTTCTAAATTATACTTGACAATTGAAGCAAAGCTGTAACAATGTTTGATATGGTTTTAAATATGTGTAGGGGAAATAATTAAAACAATTATAATTGGGAAGGGAAAAGGACTTAAGAAAGGTAAGGTTTCTATACTTCCTCAAGCTGTAAAATGATACCAATAGACTGTGATAAGTTTTAGATATATAATGAAATACATGGAGGAACCACTAAACAGTCATACAAATAATATACCCAAAAGCACTAAAAATAAAATGGATTTTAAAAAATGTTCAAATAACAGGAGCTATGTACAGGAAATATGCACATGAAAATACACTCAAAACTATGAGTCAATAAGGGTAATGGAAATCAAAGCCATGACAATATACTACTTCATACCACCGGGATGGCTATAATGAAAAAGACAGACAATAATAAGTATTGGTGAGCATGCGAAGGAGAAATTTGAACCCTCATACATTGTTAATAGGGATGTAAAATAGTGTAATCACTTTGGAAAATATTTTGGCAGTTTTCCAAAATGTTAAATGTAAAGTTCCCATAAAAATAAGTAAATAAAGTTACCATATGACCTAACAATTCCACTCTTAGGAATTTACCCAAGAGAAATTAAAGCATTTTCACAGAAAAACTTGCTCGTAGATGTAAATGGCGGCATCATTCATAGTAGTTGAAATGAAAAGAATCCAAATGTCCATCAACTGATGATAAACAAAATGTGTTATGTGCATGCAATGGACTGCTTACTATTCAGCAATAAAAAGAATGAGGTATTAATAAATGCTGTAACATAGATGATCCTTGAAAACATGATGCGAAGTAAAAGAAGCCAGTCTCAAAGGCCACTTATTTTATCATTCCATTTATATGAAATGTCCAGAATAGGTAAATATATGTAGAGAAAGTATATTAGTGGTTTCCTAGGGCTGATGATGGGGGTGGGAGGTGAGGTGGACTTGGGAGTGAGGTGGAAAGGGTCATGGGTAGTGATTGCCACAGTTCCTTTTTGGGTAATGTTCTAAAACTAAATGGTGGTGATTTTTTCAAAATTCTGTCAATATACTAAAAATCATTGAACCTTTCACTTTAAATACATGAATTGCACGATATGTGAATTATAGCTCAGTAAATTGTTAAAATAAATAATACATGGAACTGTATGAATTTTAGGTTTCTGAGAACTTTGCCCCCTTTCTTCTATGTTATTTAATTTCATCATCTAATTTTCCCCTCTAAAGGCAATACAGTTTACAAATGAGAAAACCGAGGCACAAATATTTGGTTATTTTCCCAAGGTCACACAGCTAACTCCATAGCTCCATGAAGCAAACTCAAACAGATTTCCTGACTATACACAAGGGCGATTGACAGTAGGCCAGGGAAACATGGAGGAGGCAAGAAACGGAAACCATTCCCAATAAACATATTCAGTTGTGATAATCTGGGATAAAAAAGGCAATCTGGTGTGACAAGTTTTTATTACCTTCCTTAGGGGCTTTGAAACTGCTTGTAGTTGATAAAACCATTCAGACTAAGGATTTGGGGCAAGGGCTTATGCTCAATTCTTTTGCAGTGTGCATTGCTACTGAGGGAGATAGCAGGTGACTTAAGTCTTTAGTAAGAATCATTGTAGAAGAAGAGAAACATAAATGACAATGTTAACAACAACCAAAGCCTCTCTTAGGGAGTTTATTGATATTCCTAAATGATAAGAGTAGAAAATTTATGAAGAAAAGGCAACAGCCTTTAACGGTGGATTAATTTGGCAACTTGTTTTTCTGTCAGTCTCATTATAGCATTTGACAGGAAAATAGATGCATTTGATGGCATTTACTCTTTTTAACATAGCCATTACTTCAGAAATATTATCACTTTTGATTTTTCAATTTCTGCTGAAATGGTGTTTGATATAGTTTTGTTCTCATTATGGAGTCTCTGTCTCAATTTGCTGAAAAAGATTGCAACCCCAGTGAAGTATGGCAGAAAACTAATTAACACGTGTGTGGCTATTTAAAGATCATTCAGGGAGAACATCAAGTGGTATTTTCCAGACCGTCTGACTTTGATCTGAATATTCTCTTCTTGGAACGACACAAATTTCGTGGATGGCAGCATGAGTTAAAACCTGGAAAATTTTGAGGCTTGCACGTCCTAGCTCAGACAGGTTGCGGTCCTCAAGGATGGCCCAGCGGGAAAAGGAAGCAGCTGAGAGAAAGGGAGATGGAGGTGAGGGAAAGTAGCTTGGCTATTGAGGATGACTTCAAAAGATAGCCTTTCTAATATGCAAAGTCTAAAAAGCATATTTACCTTAGACTGGGTCCAGTTACATGGTAGATAAAGGTGTTCTAATCATAAAGCTTTAATTTACACAGCTGTCTGTACAGGATGTCTGGTATGTGAGGTTACTATGGTTCCAGGCAACTTGCCAGTTATAGACCCTTTGGGATTATTCAACTCTCAGGAATAAGTCGTTGGCAAGGTATCAGGACTCCATCCAAAGCAGGCTAGGTTCAGGGTGGGATTTTGTTGCCAGTGCACCATTGATTGGCATGCTGGGCAGAAAGAAACAGGTTGAAAGAGAGTTGTTTCAACATGAACTGGGGCTTATGTGAGGCAGAACCTATATAGTATAGTTGATATTACGTCAGTGACAGCTAGGCTGATTCCAGCCGCACTAGAAAGTGGGCCAAGGTTGCTGACAAAATTCATGCCATGATAAGGCCTTGTGGGGGAGCCAGCTTTTAGTGAATCCAGGTAGGAGGGTCTAGGAAAGACAGGGGCGGACACCCACTCACAGATGGGGCCAACAATCGTCATCGTTATGTAACTGGACATGCAGTAAGATGTTGAGCGTAGTGATCGTGAGTTGAGACTGTATTATATCAATTGAAATGTGAGTTTTACCTCTTCCATTTGCTGTTTGTATGACACTGGATAAGTTACCTAACTGCTCTGTGCCTCAGTTTCCTCTGTTGTAAAATGGGGTTAAAATGATAATTATCTTGTAGTGTTGTGAGGGTAAAATGAGACAGTTCACATCAAGTGTATATACTAACGCGTCAGTAAATGTTAGCTATTCTTATTGCTGCTATTATTAAATTAGTCCTACCAGCTCTGGTCACTAATTTTGTCATTTAGGCTTTGATCTAGCTAGAAAGATGGCCTGCTTTCCAATTAAATCTGTTCAACACAGTGCAGTGTGATATAATGTCTTGCTACTTAGTACGGTCTGCAAGCCAACAGCATCACCTGGGAACCTGTTAAAAAGGCAGAATCTCAGTCCTCCTGAATCAGAATCTGCATCTTCATAAGGTCCACCAGATAATTTCTAGGCACATTAGGATTTAAGAAGAAGACCTGTATAACGAATTACCTTGGGATTTGTATCCTGATTTCACCAATCATTGGCTATATAAACTTATCAAGTTACTTAACTTCTCTGAGTATATTTTCCCATTGTTAAAAATAGAAAAACTAACATGTATTATGATTGAGAAGAGTATATGAAATAACACCTTAGAATTCTTAATGGTACTCTAACAGTGGATAGGCAGTATAATTTCTGATTACTAGGAAATAATAATTTCCTAGTAATAAAATGACAAGTAATTTTCAGGGCTTCAGATGTGGTCAATGATTGCTAGGCCTTTGGCTTAATGGTCCCTCACTGTGACCCTAAATCAGATAGCAGTAGAGCTTTAGTGAACTAAGCTAAATAGTTTCTGGGTTTTTTCCCAGCTTTATTGAGATATAATTGACAAATAAAATTGTATGTATTTAAGGTAAGCAATGTATGATGATTTGTTATACGTATATATTGTGAAATGTTTACCACAATCAAGTTAGTTAACTCACTCATCACCTCAAATAGTTAATATATATCCCAAAGTGATTATAAATAGGAGTGAGCAAACTTTTTCTGTAAGGACCAGACAGTGATTATTTTTGGCTTTGTGGGCCACACGGTGGTCTCTGCTGTGACTACTCAACTCTGCATTATTAGAGAGAGAACAGCTATAGACAATATGTAAATAAACGGCCATGGCTATGTCCCCCCTCCAAAAAAAAAAAAAATTACAAAGCGGGTGGCATGACACATCAGATTATAATGAACCAAAAAGGAAATTTGAGACAGATATTAGAGTTCGTCAAGGTCTTTGGGGACCCAGGAAGGAAGCAGGGATGATTATTATAGTATTGGCTGTCTCTTAGAGCTGAGAAGTATGGATTGAGGAGGAGGATATGTCTTTTGGGTATTCCTTCTCAGTTACCAGTAAGGTTGTGCTTAGAAGTGGGTCTATTCCTGGGACAATGTCTCTTCATGCAATGTATGCTCATGCCTAGAGCCTTCTTGGCCCCAGCCCACTCTGTTAAAAACTTGACAGAGTCACATTACATTTTCCAGAAACAATCTTTTAGCAACATGGACCATACATGGGTAATTTTTCCATGGCCACACACTACAGATCCTGGTGCCTCCAAATATGAGTCTTTGGTTTAAAGGGGAACTCAGCAAGGGAGTGTATTGTCTTAAATTGCACGTTCCCAGGTGGCAGGTTTGCTGGCCCTCTAGGTTTGAGCAGAGGAGGACAGGGGCATATGCAGAGACCCGAGGGCCCTAGGAGGACTGACCCAACCATAGAATCAGTATCTTAGGCTTTAGTAAATTTATATTAAGAGTTGAACCACGATTGTATCCAGGTGATTCAGGCAGTGGGTGGGGTCTTGACAGCAGGAATCTCTGGGCTGCAATTTTCTTTCCAGAGGAGCTGATTGATATTGAGGCAGAGCCTGAGTGATTAGAAAGATCAGGCTCCAGCTCTCCAGGAAGAGAAACTGACAAGGGGTTTGGGGCCCAAGCCAAGGTGGAGCAAACCCGGTACTAGAGACGAAGCCCAGGAATATTGAGTGGGTATCGCGGTAGGAGCCAGGGGACAGCCTCAACTCCAGGAGGCTAATGCTACTATTAGGCATGTTGTCACTGAAGATAGGTTGTAAGGCTTCTATGTCTCCCGTGGTGCATGGGAGTATCAAGTGGCAAACTGGCTGGCATAAAGTCCCAGATTTGTATGCGTATTTTTGTGTTTTTGTATATCATTGGATACTACAAGTTGCTATATATGTTTGAAATCTCGTAACTGTGGAAGACGTTGCCTTTGGTGAGGAAAAAGGGAAATATACCTGTATGAGTGCTCGCTCGGTAGGCTTTTGTGGCATTTGGACTGCTCTGCACGTTTCCAGAAACCTGTTGTGTCGTGAAGTCTGAGGACTCTCGAGATTGTGCATCAGTCAGGGTCCAATGAGGAGGCAGGAACCTCATCAGTAACACCAAATCCTCACTTAACATTGTCAATAGGTTCTGCAATTTTAAGCAAAACGACATGTAATGAAACCAGTTTTACCATAGGCTAATTGATATAAACAAGAGTTATGTTCCTGTAGTATCCCATTAACGTTATAATGAAATGACGTTGAGTGAAATGATGTTATCCTGTTGTATTTTAACAGGAATCTGTACCTATAAAGAGTTGTTAACAAGGTATAACATCATTAACTAGGACACTAAACAGTGAAAAAGAAAACACTTAGGAATCAGAGAAGGGGAAACTACAGGAAACAGAATCCACCTCTGGGGCTAGGGAAGCAAAAAGAAGACGTTACAATTCTTAAAACTTTGCTCCTCAGAGGAGAGTCTCCGGGCAGTTAAACCCAGATCTACCATCTGGGTTTAACTGCCCGGAGACATCTGGGATGGCTGCTTGTGGTGTTTTTCTGAGGGGAAAATAATAAAGGGGTTCTACGAGGGTTGAAAAATCTGCAGACTGCATTCAGCTTCTGTCACGGGATGGCACTGCCACTGCAGTGGAGAAGTGTCGGTGGAGAAATCCTCACAGGTAGCAGACAGGAAGGAGCAAGTCTGTCCTCCTTCCTCCAGCCCTGCAGTCCCCTCTAGAGCCTAATGGGGCTACTGCCAGTAAAGCAGAAATGTGGATTGCAGAGTCACAGCCCCCACATCACAAACCAGCCTAGGGAAGAGGGGAGTAGATAAGAAATGAGAGATAACGAATTAATAAGCCATAGTACTTGTCTGCTTTTCTGGGACAAGCTTCGTGGGTTTGCTGGGTCTTTCCATCCACTGAGATGAGAAATGAACCAGGATGACCTTCCCAATTTCTTTATCATACTTTCTCCCCAGCGTCTATAGGGTGATCCACAGAGAATCTCCTGGTAGGCTCTCAGGAAGCACTGTGCATTGAGTGAATGACAAGATGAAATTAGGGCTCTAGAGCTTTCTGATCCTGGAGATGACAACAGATGCCACATTTTCTCCCATTATATTTTTCTAGAAAAACAAAATTCCCATTCCTGTGGCCCACACAGGACTGAGTATGAAATGACTAAATGGCAGAATCAGTGTAGCCGGAGCAAATGATTGATTTTGTGATAAGATAATCAGAGGCAATGATTTCTGCTGGGGATTTCTGGGGAGTTCCTTAGAAAAAAATACATGCTAGAACATGTACCTCTTTCAGAAATTCAGGGCAGTCAGAGTGAGAACTCCATTTCATACACTACTGCTCAGAGAGAGGAACCATCTGAGATAGGCAGGAAGTTATTGCAGCCCATATCTACAGGTAATACACTGAAAGAGGGAAAACCTTCTTATAGCGCAAAACAGCATTGAAGCTAATTGAGATCAGCAAGAGCTAGCGAATGTTAGACCACTGATGACGGACTGAAAGTGTTGTAGAGTTGTTTAATTATCCCTGTTACAAAGATGAGACCATTCCACATTGCTATGTAAATGACCAATGGACATAGAAGTAATGAATCATAAACCCAAGCACTAAGAAAAGAAGACTAAGCGCTGGCTATGGTTTTCACCGTTTTTTTGTTTTTTGTTTTTGTTTTTTGAGGAACAATTAGAATCGATGCCAAATTTACCATGTATATTATTATTAGTGTATATGTTTGTTAACTGTTTTATAAGTCAGACATTGTTAATTAATTGCACAGCCTATTACTCTTGACCTCATCTTTTGCCTTTCAACACATCTACTTTATCCATTGAAAAGTGAGCCTACAAGTTCAGAAGAATTATTTTTCATCCCAGACTCTGTGTGGAATAAATCTAGATCTGCTTTTCTCCTATTATTCTGTAATTACAGCTCTTTTTAATATACACTGACTTCCTCGATTCTAGTTGACTCTACATCCTCATTTTTCTGACCAGTCATTATCGATTATCACTTCTGGCTTTATTACCTGACTGACCCTTTTCAGACAGCAGCCCTCCTTGATTGTACCCTCTGACCTGTGACAAGAAGGAAGAAGCACATGCCCATCCTAGGGGATCCCTGCCTCAGCTAAGGCCAGAAGAGTGGCATCAAGCATTTCTTAAACTATCCCTCTGTAATCTCAATATAAGCCCAAGGAAGAGGAACTCCATGCCTTGTTCTGGTACCAATGACAATTGCAGTTAAATTCTAATGCCCTGAATGATTAAACCAATAATTGCCACCTACAGAACAGTATCTAATTTATATACATTCAATATTGATCTGACACATATCACACTCCATTGCATCAGTAATATTTGTGGTTGCCTGCAAAGTTGGGGGAGAAGCAAAAGCCTCTAATTCCTTAGGTTTTAGGAAATTCCTACTCACCTTGTGTTCCTGTGTTCCACTAAAACTTGGGGAGACTTTTTGAAGATCACCTGAAAAGATTCTCACTGGAATTGTTAAGAGCACAGGTGAGATCAGAAATGGAAAATACTGTTTTCAAGGGCAGCAGCAATGTATGGACCAATGCAATAATTGCAAGTTTGGTCCACGATGGGAACTGTAATTCTTGAGATGAAAAACAAGATTATGTACCATCATGTGGTTGGATGGACCGTCAGGATTGCCTGAAAAAGTTAGGAATTACTGATTTAGATCATGTCCATGTGAGAAAAATGGAAACTATAGAAGTGTAGATAGATTAGAGACAATAAATATTTTTACTCGATGACATGTTGTTGCAAAGAAAAACTTTTGGATGGAAATCGGGGTAATAAGGTGTCCAGAAGAGTATGATTTTCTCTGTGAATTTGCCTGCTTCTTGACAATGTTAGCTGATAGGTAGCAGTGGAAACTAAGACAGAGTGGATTTCTCAAATATGCTGGATGAGCAGAGAGCTCCTTTATAAAGCATCGTGACAGGCTGCTTGAAATCTTGTCAAGACTGCTAAGGATCATGAGATGATGTGAATCCATGCTGTAAATACAGTGCCCATCATTTAAGGAGCCAGGAACCAAATTAGGTTTTCTTTTCTTTATAGGGGGACACAGGTAAAATGATGAACACTTTATCATTTTTAGCTACACTGTATACCCTAGGTAGGACGAAGTTTGTTTTATAGAGAGGCAGCATGCCTTGCCCCTCAAATTTCAGGGTGAATTGTTATTTCAATAACTCATTCAGTAGAAAACATTATGATATGTGCTTAGATTTGTACTAGAGAAAGTTATGTTCTTTGTCCAAGGAGAACTTTTTCCCTATAAGTTGTGGGGCTGTGGTTCCTTTGCAGTACTTAGTTCACAAAGGCTGAAGACCTTTGCAGTACTTAGTTCACATTTTCCTAACTGGATGAAATATTTGAGTATCATATGTATTAATTACCGAGACTTTATGGAGTGAGCACATTTGGCTTAGAAGTGAATATAAGTTGCCTTGTGGGAAATACATCTAGATACGGGGTCACAGTCCCCAAAACAATCATGGATCTCCTGATTTCATCTTGGTCTCCACTTTGGTCAGTTGGTCCAGCTGCCTACTGGGTCTAATTGAGAGGGATTAATTATTTGGGCTCTGATCGATTTGTGGTGTTTGCCACATGTTGATGAGGGGAGGCGGCACACTGGCACCATGTATTTGACATCTCTGTCCTAAAGGAGAGCATTTAACTGAACACTTTGATAAAAGGTTGGCTGCTGAAGCTTTTTAGATTGTGTTCTGTAGGGGGTAACTATTACTTGATTCCTTCACGCCTCGTAATATCCAGAGAACAACACAGTAGGGTAAGTAGAAGATAAACTTACTGTGTTGTTCTCTGGATATTACAGGGAATGAAGGAACCATCAATATTTTGAACATGAAAATTTATATACTATTCATTGAACAATCCTACTTAGTGCTGTCACGGCCCAATAATTTTTAACCTTGTTGCAAAGGAGATGATCAAAAGTTAATGACCGAAATAATTTAAAGGAACCAACAAATGGGTTGCTCTAGGAATAAATTTGTACATGACAGTGATAAGTCAAACTGCAAAATACCTCATGGGGATTTGATATTTTCAAAGCTTAGTTTTCATTGAAAAAAAATTTAAAGCACATTATATGATGAATACTGTTTAATATTCCGATCTGTATAATGTAGTCTAATACATTTATGAAAATGCAAAGGAGCATCTAGCAAAAGGGAGAGCAGAGGTTTTTCCTCTGAGGCTTACTTCATCAGTGATCTCTCTTCATGGAGCTTCTTTCATTAATTGGAAGGCAGTTATGCTAACCACTATACCACCAACGCTTGTTTCATTAATTGGAATGCATATTCTGATGAAATCAGGCCACTATCTACCCTTGTCTTTCCTTCAGAAGGGAGAATTCTTTTCTTGTTGAAGGAGAGACATTGATCATGTTTATGTTTTTATTTCCAATGTGTCTGTTGTGCGTCCGAAAGTCATCTAGCATAGGGTACAGGTGGACATTAAAAGTCCTTTTTAAAAACCCTCATGAGATCAAAATTTGGCATAGTAAACCCTATTATTCCTCCCTGCATTTATTTACCCAGAGGTGACTCTGATCTCGGAATACTGGTAAATGTGTGTAAACCCAAAAATTCTCTGTATATGAGACAATAAAGATTGCCAGCTGAAATCTTCATGCTAGAAGGAAGCAGGCCCAAAGGCAGTGTTTCCTTGAATTCAGGGACATTTTCCTGGTGAAAGAGATTAGATGGTAAGTTATGGCAAACATGTACTAATTCTGACTTATTGGAAGAAAGCGTAGTAGTCTGTATAATTCTGAACAATAAAATTTTTGAAGAAAAAGGCATTTTAAATAAAAACCAGTTTTGTTATTTTCAGGCACGATAACCATTCACAAAGTAGGGGGGTCTTGGGGTCTGCTTAATGAATAGCTAACTCGAATATACTTGGTAACATTTGAACACTTGCCATCAACATGGACTGGGTAAAGTAACTCAGTACTTTTTGCATGTACCTTTTCGTCAGGGGCAGGGGTGAAAGTATAATGGTGTGTTTATCACAATAAGGGTTATTGGTGGACCAATAGTCTATTTCCTTACTGATCACCTGACATACCTGTGAGGTGTATTCTACGTGGTCCCCAGTGTTCTCTGAAGGGGTTTTGCTTGGGTTGCCCACAGAGGACACATGATTGGTAATGCTTTATTACACACTTCTCTTTCCCTCCTAATTTCTTCATTCCATTACCAGTGGATCACCTGATACAATACCACTCATACTTGCATTTTTGTCGCAGAATCTACTTCTAGAAAAATCCAAACAAAAGACACATTTCAATTAAAGAATAAATTGCAAGAGACTGAGAGGGAGATGTAAAGAACTGGGGGTTTTATTTTCAATAAACTTAATATGAGTCAATGTGATGTGGCGTAAGACCAGACCCCTCACTATAAGAAAAGCAACATTGAGTGACATTAAAAGATATGGACACCATGTCACCTGAGTAAGTGTTAAGGGAATTGGAGACATTCAACCTGTAAAAGAAAAAAATATATAGATGAGACATCAAAGCTGTTCTCCAATGGTAAAAGAAGAGGAGGTGGGCTTAGTTTGAATCATTCGGCCAAAGAAAGACTGATTAGGGGGTCCAGAGATGGGAATTTAACACTCATAGTATAGCCAAAACGAGACAAACGTGACTTGGAACATCACATAGATAATTTACTATGTAATTTTTCTGAGCCTGGGTTTTCTCTTTTAGAAAAAAGGAATAATTACACTTCCTCCTGGGGCCGAACACAGAGAGAATACAGACTCTTATCCCCCTTCCCAAATTTTATAATAACTGAAGATTACATACAATGGCCCTGGTAACTTTCTGAAGGAAAAACCATGACAGTCAGGTGTTTAAACAGCACCTAAATCTGCAATATGTATTACATGTCAGATTCCTTTGATCAAGAGAATCCATTCCTAGTTCAAGATTACTTTATTTTAAGAAGCAAGGTATACTGAAAACATCCATATGTTCACATTAGGAAGTGCAATAATTTAATGACATCTTTATTCCCTGTGTTTCCAGGTGGATGCTGTCCCATCTTCCCTTCAGAGCTAAGGCTTTCTGTGGGATCATCCCCAACTTATCAGACCATTTTTAGTTTTGATTATGGAGAACAATGGAAACCATTGTTGGTATCACTCCTCCCCAGGTTTCCCATCTCAGTTAATAACTTTTTCACTCACTGTTTCTTCCATTCAGAAGGATGTTTTTGAAGACACCTCTACGAACGAAGTGGAGGCAGAAGTGAGTGCAAAGTCCACGAGGCAACAGTGTACCTGGCTGGTTACAAGATAAGGCCAGTGTGACTAGAGTGAAGTGAGCTATAGGGAGAGAAGTGGGAGATGCAGTGGAGAGGTATCTGGGGGCCAGAGCAAATGTCAGGTCCACAGAGAGGCCATCCAAACTCTTAAACAGTGTCTCCAGCCTCTGTCACTTACTAACTCCCTCACCCTCTTTACTTTCCCCCTCAGCACTTACCACTATCTGGCATGTTTACTATTTGCTTAAATGTTTCTTCACATCTGAATGTAAGCTCCATGAAAGTAGATACTTTGACTCGTTTTATCATTTATTTATTCCTTAAACCCAAAACAGTGGCAGGCCATAGTAAACAATAAATATTTGTAAAGCATGAATGCATGTTGATCCTGAAGCTCTGTCAGGGTCTTGAGACAGTACATTTTTGCTGCATGACAAACTCATCCCAAATCTTAGTGACTTAGAATAACCGCTATCTGCCAGGAAGCTCTTCTGATCTGGGTCAGGCTCAGTATATCTCTTGGGCATTGGTCATCTGTCTGCCATGTCTGGCAGTTTGCTGGCAGTTTGGAGATCGGGGACAAGTGGGAGGGAAACTGAGTTTGGTGTTGCTCTTCATCTTTCAGGCTTCTGCTTGTGTTAAGTTTCTATCTCTTTGGCCAAGACTCCAAGAACCAGCCCAGGTTGTAGTGATGGAGAACTTAAAGCTCACCCATCGATGGGTGGAGTTACAAAGACACCTCGATTACAAGAGTATGGTGATGGAGAGAGGAAGATTTGTGGCCATTTTTGCAGTCTACTACAGATCTTTGTTCTTCCTGGTCTAATTAGCTGCTCTTTCTTTTATCCAGCCACTTGCCTATTTCTCAAACAGCCAGTGAACTGTCTTCTTCATTGGAATATAATATAGTGCAAAGTTTTTATACTATTCTCTGGAAGGTCATCTCTCTGCATAAGACTTCTGGGCATTACCAATTAATTGCTCTGATTTGTTTTTACCCTGCCTTTTTTTTTTTTGTAGATAAATTTTAAAGCATGTAAGATATTTTAAATTCAGATAGCTGCCACTTCTAGGTGACTCTGGCATGTGTTTTTCTTCATAATTTTTATGGTTGGCATGAATTCATGCTATTTCTGTCTACTGCAGAAACATGTTATCACTGGCATTTTTTAAGCCAACATCTGGTATACATGCCATGCAGTTTAGTCACTCTGTTTTTCTTTTCAGTACGTTTTTTCCTGTGCCATTTGCAGGGTCTTTTCCATTTTACTGTTGACCTATTCTTTTTTCTATGGTACAGAGTGTCTTGTGCTACATTCACAGAAGCACTTTTTCTCACATAGCTATATGCTAAAGCATACTCATTGGAACGTGCTAAAATACACACAGAAGCTAATTTTTTTTTTTTGGTAGTAGTTGTCATTTTGTCCCTTACCATTTCATGTAACTTGCCAGCAACCACATTTATTGGTCTAAGGGTTCTCTTTGGCCTCCAAGGTCTTATTTGCCAACCTGTGGCAGGTCATAAAAAGTGTTATGGATTTATTCACTCCCCACCTCTAGTCCTCAACCAGTGGTTGAAGGGAGTCGATGTGTAAATACCCCGCCTCACTCACTCTTGGGTTGGGGCCAGTAATTTTGAGTTGCTCATTCTACACTGACTCTGGATTTTTCCAAAGGGCTCAAGCTCCAATTTCTTACAGGATAAACCTGCTCATTCATGTGCTCTTTATTGGCTACCTTCTTTTCACTCACTCGTTTCTCTTTCCCTCCCAAATAAACTACCTGCCCTCGGAACCTTATCTCAGAGTCTGCTTCTGGGGGAGACAAAACTAAAACCATGTGTATATCTTTCTAATTTTTATGGTAACGTGTCCTTAGTCCTAAATATTCCTTTACTTACTATTACATCACATTTTCTTTTTGACATTCCTGGGAACCCAGATCTTAGAAAGAGCAGATCTGTCGGATAAATTGATGCTTCTCTGATACTTTCTGTCCTTGCCTCCAACTATGTGAGTAGGGGGAAGAAATGAGGGTGGAGTGTATGTGCATTTGTGAGCTTGTGTGTGTGTGTGTGTGTGTGTGTGTGTGTGTGTGTGTGTGTGTTCAAGGATGGGAACGAGTGAATATATACGTGTGCGTTTGCATATTTCATGTATCATAATATGGTATCAATAATATGGTGAGGGGGAAATGATAGGGAAGTCATATTTAAAATAGATTTGAATAATTTAATTGTTATATATTCGCTGTTGCTGTTTCAAATTTCAAAAGTGGAAGAGCGATGTGACTGCTTTTAATGTTTTTAACTTGCTTGGTGCTAAGGGCAATTAGTAGTGAAAGGAAAGGACAATAATAAGAAGTCTTATTTGTATTATTAAATTATAAGTGAAGCATCTGTAGAAATAGGGTTGAGATTTGCCCTGTAATATCTCTAAGTGTTGTCAGTGCAGCTAGGTAAGCGCAGAGAAAATCACTTTATTCTTTGTACTTTCCTGTAGGGAGGCAAGATTATGCCCTAAAGTCTGCTCAGATAGGTATTTTTGGATTGTGTGTATGCACAGAGGGCAGGGTGGGTGCAGAGGGTATGTGTACATCACAAAGCAAAGTCATCTTGCTCTCATGTTCAAATGCTTGTTTTATTTCCTACCACTCTCCTCAGCCCCCAAGTGTAATGACGATTTATTTTGTGTGTTGCTGTTTCCCCCTGATGTCCTAGGAAGGATGAGTTCCTCTCATCTTCTTAGAGGTACCTACAGAGGACTGGAAGATATGTGGAATAGGAAGTGTTAGCAAAATATGGTCATACACTGGAATATCATTACCCACACTGAATAATCGATAGTAATTATTTAAATTATCTTTTTGATAGTTGGTTATATTTACAGTTTTAAGTAAATATCAATATCAGGATTTTAGTTAATGCATACTACCTATTTTTTTTTTAAATAGAAAAATAGTTACACTTTAAGACAAAAGGTCAATGGAAGAGAAGCCTAGAATAAATTCTCGTCTGATGATTCATTCAGATCATGGTCCTGAGAAGTACTTAAACTCTTCACTCAACCTTTAGATGGAGTTTCTG
The DNA here is from genome assembly GCF_902729225.1 of Pteropus medius. NCBI lineage: Eukaryota > Metazoa > Chordata > Mammalia > Chiroptera > Pteropodidae > Pteropus > Pteropus medius. The sequence continues at coordinate 915,666 of NW_024354498.1, forward strand.
TTTGTGCATCATTCTTTTTAATAGACAATGGGCAAAATCTGATTTGTTGATGGAACCAGAGGGGGGAAACTAAGGTAGGCCAATTAGGATGGAGGATATCATGTAGTGTTGAGACAGCCCTGGGAACAGCAAATCCCGCTAAGGCCTTACCAGCAGGCCTCAGGGCCATGCAGCCAGGTGGTCCAGAGAGGTCTGTCTTGGATTTGTAGTGCTGTGGGTCAGCAGCTAAAATTTTAAAATAATAATATGGCATTTGTCTGCCAGCAGCTGCTGAAACTTTATAGAGTCTATCTGATCTCTGTCACTTTGACTAGAAGGTGACTGGGAAGGAGGCGGTAGAAATGATTGCAGCATGAATTGTGAGCTTTGCATTTGGGCTTGCCAATGTATTATACTGCTCATACATATATTGTGGCATAAATTCAAAACATGTTCAGTGTCAATATTAAATGTTTGCTTAAAATCACTAATATTAGAAGAATTTTTAGAAAATGGAAAACTCAGCACTTCTGGTTATTATCACTTCAAATATGTGAGTGAAGCTTCATAGTCAAATTCATGAGAATATGTTTTTTTTTCTTCTAGAGATTTCTCTTTATAGAGACACATCTCTATAGCAGCAGCTACCTGCTTTACCCTTCTGTAGTCAACTGCATTCATTTCTCATGTACTAGCGGCCACCATATTTTAATATCCTGAGAACATTTCTTATCTAGTTGGAAAAAAATAACCTGTAAATTCAGCCCAATGTCACACATCAGTGGACTTCCCCTGGGAGGTTTCTTGGGGCCGTGGAAGTATTACATGGACCTATGGAAGGAAAGAGAAAGCAGTGGCCTTGTGGGCCTGGGGCACCAAATGGCATATCCCTAAGGGAGTTAACATCATCCCTAGCCACAGTGCCTATAAAAGGGCTCAGCATATTAGGCATTAGGAGCTTTGAGCATGATGGAGCGCTTTAGCAGAACTGGACCCTAAACTTAGTTACTCTCTTTATGAGCTGTCACCTTAAGTCCTTTAAGCCTTATTTCCTCTTCTGTAAAATGGGGATAATTAGAGTAATTTTCCCATAAGGTAAGGATTACATGAGATTGTATATAATCTAGTACCTGGAACATAATGGGTATGAAGAAATGTCAGTTGCTATCATTCTTATTCTTGCCAATGCTGATATCCCATTATGTCCAGTCTGTTGGATGGGACACAGGAGCAGGGTACACAGGCAGTGTTTGGTACTCAGAGCAATCCAAGTATGGGACAAGATGATTAATCAGGATAAAATCCAAGAAACTTGCAAGAGGTTGTGAGTGATGTAGAGGGAGACATGTGGCAAGATGACCTATCCATCTAGGGAAGGAAGATGTACTTAGATGTCTGGGAAGAAAATAAGGTTCTAGTCAAGTGGGCCATGGTCTAGAGAAGTACTCAGTACCAGTATGGTACTAAGGTAAATACTCAATCCTCTAAAATGAACAAGCATAGCAAGAGTGAGGGCAAGATATTGGGTACCCAGGACCCACCTCATGCATCCTTGCTGCAGAGTCTACAGCATGACTAAATTGGGGTCCAAATGGTGGAAAGGATGTTTCTGCTGCAATTAGAATCTGTCTGGGACCTGGTGAGGTAGCAGCTTCCAGGAGAAAAACATTAATGAGGACTGAAGAAGACAAGGGCTAATTTCTGGCCAAGTTTTAGGCTCACTTCCACACCTTCATCGATTTCGCTGTCATCTAACATTCCCCAAGCTCTTTCCTTGGACACTGAGACTTGTCAGCCTTTCACATGCCTTAGCTGGATTTCTAGTTCCCAAATCCTTGCTTTAATTTGGCAGTAGTTGGTATTCTAATTCTTCATTTTCCATGTCACATCTGGATTTTTGACTATTACACTGTGAGTGCTTTGAGAACAGGAAAACATCTTTCTCATCTTTGAATCTTTGGCATATACTCTGTGCAAATATCTTTGAGGTGAAGGAATAGCGAAGTTTTCTCTCAGGATCTAGCCCAAGAAATCTTGACTCTCTCATTTCTTATGTCTTAACATGGCAATCTGTATCGCTGGAGAAGGCTATATGAAGAGACAGCGTGGATAAAACTGTGTTACAAACAAATACGAATCTAGAGTTAAAGCACAAATAACAAAACCTCACACAACATATCGTAGCACGATTCTGAGAAGAGGTTCCAGTAGCCTTTGTGAATTATTCAGTGGTGACTAATTTTAGCTTATTAGGAAGACGAAATAAATTTAAGGTTTTTTTTTTTTTTTAACATACTCCTTCTGACAGCCCCTAAATGCCTCATTGTACCAAATGTTTTTTTCCTATTATCTAACCGTTTGGGAAGTGAGGCAGGGCAGAAGCTGACGTCAGGCAGTCCCCGCACCTTCTGTGCTCTAGAGGCTGCCTCAGTTCTTGCTCTTGTTTTCTCCTGGATGCGTCAAGCCCTTACTAAAAAAGAGATCACAAGGTATCCAGAACGCCTTTTGGAAACTCCAGGGAATACAGGAAATGCTCTTATTTTGAAGTGTACAAATTCTCTTATGAATTGAGGTCTTTCTCTGGTTACAGGAGCAGGCTCGATCAGTAATAGGAACAGACCAATAGTACCAGGGAGTTGATGCTCCTGGAAGTGGTCTTCCAATAATGATGGACAGGGAATTAATTGACACATATCCGAAGCCTTGCAGAGCAGTCCCACGCAGTTTCTTCTTGAGCCCAGTTGCCCACAGTACATGCCATAGTTGCTTCTTTCCCTTCTCTGCCTTACCACTTACCTCCCAGTACCTCCTGGGTTCACCTCCCAAATAAACTTATTTATATTCAAATCCTTAGTTCAGGGTCCGCTTCTGGGGAATCCAAACCAGGACACTTACTGGAAACAGACATGGACGGTCAATATGGTTTCCTAATGGGTATTGAGATGTGCCCATGAAGGGAGCACTAGTATTCCCAGGTGTAGTGTATTCAGGTAGAAACCACATGCATAGCAACTGGCTGATAAACTATTGCAGGATACAGAGGGCCAGTGGGTCCCAACACCAGTCTGTATTTCTACAATTTAAGTGAATGTCTTTTTTCTCTGAGGTTATTTCTTTTATAAAATGATAGTCACAATAGATGGTATTTTTCTTTTTTTCCTTTTTAAAAATAAAATTACTCAGTGAACGATAGGTTCACAACTATGTAATGTACCTAGCAACCAGCAAATGTTTCTTAGAACTGAGCCAGTCTGTAAAAATCCAAAAGTCTTGGAACACAGTTGTCATAGAAGATGCAAAGACATAGAAAGTTTATCGAAAAGAACAAACTAATCAAAACCAGACTCGCAAATATAGCAGACAATCTGGTGTTGGCCAATGGGGAGAGCATTGGGGGGCTGGGAGAATGGGGTGAAGGGCTAAAGAAGTACAAATTAGTAGCTGATAGATCGTCACAGGGATGGGGAGCACGACATAGGAAATGCAGTTAGCATTAATGTAACGGCTAGGTGGAGAGCCAGAGGAGAGAAAGAGCAATCAGGGGGATCATTTCATAAACTATATAAATGTCTAACCAATGTCCTGTATAGTTCGAACTAATAAAATCAAATTAAAAAAATATTTATCAATATCTTCATAACTGCTGGCTACATATTTGTGAGGAAATGCATCAAGGCTTTTGGAGTGAAGCAAGAGCGTCAGTGACCTAAGAGGCTTTTATTTTTCTGGCCATAGGTCCTCTCGGACAGTAAAACTGCAAATATTATCTTTGGTAGCCTCTCATTTCTCATTCTCACATCTTTCTGCCTTTCCAAGGCCCTCCCTAAACCCTGTATGGCTGTTTTCCCTAATATACGTATCCATTCTGAGAGCAGGAAGCATCTCGTAATCATCCTTTAATCTGTGATATTGGGGGTAGGGGATATTTGTTTAATGTGGAGTAATTATGGCATTTTCAGATTTCGTATCATAGTCAGTTGGTAGGGAGTGTCTGAGTTGGTTAAGAGCTGAGTGGGACATAGGGTCTCAGGAGAGATAGTACCCAGAAGTTGGTTTTAGAAGAGAAGGAAACTGAAGCAGAGAAAATAGGAGCAGAAGCCCATTGTTCTGGGAGATTAGAAAGAAGCAGACTATGTGGATTCAGGAAAAACCCTGAACTAGAGGTGCTCTGAGGCTTGTCCATGTTTCCTCGCAGTAGACTGAGCTTCAGAAACCTAAAGCAAAAAAGACGAAGTGTATTTATAGACTTGTAAGCGAACAGGTGGAACAGTGTCCTGGGAGTCTACCGTTGCCTCCAACACGGGAGAAGGAAAATGCTAGCTGTGACTTGCTCCATCTCCTAGAATGGAAGGGAAAGGGATGCCCAGATGGAGACCTGACCTCAGGCTGTTGGTCCCAATAGAGGAGAAAAAGGGGAGCCTGTGTCAACATTAGTAGAGAGAGAGGTACAGGATGGTGACTCAGAGGTCAGCTCTGAGCTGGTGTATGTGTCAGACCCTTGAAGTCTTTTACCTTTTATCCTTTTCTGTGGTTAGTATTTCTATAAGTCCTTCAAACTTAGGCACTTACATCTTTTTAAAAACTATTTTTAAAAGTTATATGTTTTAATTATTAAAAATTTGGTAAATATGGATAAGTGAGAACAAGTGAATAAATCACTGATAATTTCCATGATTTTTTAGTTAATTTTTCCTTCTTTGATATTTGCATATTCTTTTGTGGGTTTTATAACAATGGTGTCATAAAATGATCTTTCTATTTATTTTATATTTACCCCAACTTGTTTCACTTTTTTTGAGCATATTCCTAAATCATTAATTTTCAAAAACATTTTTTTCAATTGACAAAATATCACTTCAGCCAGCCAATTTCTGTCTGTCTAGCACTTTGCTACATGCTGCTGAGGTTACAAATATAAACAGGACAGAGCCAGTTCCAGCTCTCTCGATAATTGTGACATTAGGATGCAATCTCACAAATATCATTGGAACTGCAAGTTGTTCCCAATGATGTCTCATTGACCATGCCTTCATACTTGAGGTAAGCATTGTCTGTGATTTATATTTCTTTATATAAACACGACTGGGTACAGAAGAGGTACATCAGAGATGTTCTCAGTTTTTTCCTGGCCTGTTCTTGGAACTCCTGTGTAAACTGGAATAACTCAAGGAGAGGCCACACTAACTTCCCAGTGACAACAACAGGCAGAAAAGACCCAACATAGAGGAGTAACCGAGGTCTTCTCCAAACTAATCTTAAAAGTATGATGAAAATAGAGCTCCTCCATCCAGGGTTATTGTTTAAAAAGAAGGCCCTTTTGACCCAATGCTTCTTTAGTTCACAAGGTGGCATATGGGTTTGGGGTGGGAGTCCTTACATGTGCCCTTCACATCACTGTGTCAGGAGATGTATACATGAGGACACTATGGTTGTATAGATACGTTCATTAACAGTATTGGATTGATAACATTTTTTCTAAAATAGCCAAGGGCTTCTCAGACAAGTCCAAACACAAAACATTATCAGCACCCCCGAAGCCCCACTGCAACCACTTGCAGTCACTGATATCTCTATGCAGGTAACTAATATCTGACTTGAAACAGCATAGATAGATTTTATTTTTTTCAAACTTTATATAGTGTATTCTCTTTTGTGTCTGGATTATTTCTCCCAGTATTATGTTTGTGAGATTAAACCATATTTTTAGTGCAGTTCTGTTTTTTTCCATTCTCATTGCTGTGTACATTTCATTGTAATAAATATACCACAAATTTTTCCACTCTACTGTTGATGAACATGTAGGTTTTTTCTAGTTTTGAGTCTTTTAAGAATAATACTGCAATAAAAATGTTTGGAAGAAGCCTTCATATACACTGTGCATGCATTTCTATTGAGTATATACTTGGAGCAGAATTATTGCATCATAAGGAATGCACATGTTAAGCTTTGGTAGATACTCATGAACTTTTTCAAAGTAATTATACCAATTTACACACGCACCAGTAGTGCATTCTAGTTCCTCCGTGTCCATGTCAATGCTTGATATTGAGCGTACAGCTTTTGTTTTCATTTTTAATAAGTATTTACGGGAAATAATCAAGCTTCAAAATTTGGGACAGTATGTTCTGAGAGCGTTTAATCATCTTTTTAATGTTTAATGAGGGGACATAAAACTACATACTTTATTAATATTCCATTCTTATTAAAGATGCAAAGAAGTTATTTCAAATATTAATAGTGTTTATATGAGTTTGTCCTTTTTCCTTTCTTCTGAATAGTATTCAGTCACAAATATTAGTTTTCTCCAGTATTCATTTCACAAATAGCTAATGGTAACAAATAAACAGCTGCAGTCTCTTTTTACTCTTTGGAAAATGGTTCATCTTAGCTCTGCTAAGAAAGCACGATGACCAAAGATAATTGTGAAATGAAATTTACATCTGTCATTTATTTTTGCCATAAGGATAAACGTGACAGAAAATCACCAATTGCATTAAGCTAGGTTCCGAAGCTACTTTTATTTTTCTCTTTGATTCAAGTTCTTGAAGAGATTTAAAGGACCCAGTCTCTAGACCTAGCTAAAAATCCCTATCTGGGAGCTGGCTACATAGGCAGAATCTGTACTCTATCTAGCCAAAGGCTGCATCTGAATCTGCATTTTAACAACATCCATAGGGGAATCGTGGGCATAGCAAAGTCTGAGAAGCTGGATTAGAGCTTCGTCTGTGATTTTGGTTAAAAAAAAAAAGACAAGACAAGAAAAAAGAAAAGACTCAGTTCTCAAAGATCTTTAATTAAAATAGATGCAGGGGTTGTCAAAACCTTTTCTGTAAAGGACCAGATCCCAAATATTTGAGGTTTTGCAGGTTTCGCAGTGTCACATGGTCAACCCAACTACTCAACTCTGTCTTTGTAGAGTGAAAGTGGCCATGGGCAATAGGCAAACAAATGAGTGTAGCTGCGTTCCAATAAAAATTTATTTTTGGACACAATTTGAATTTCACGTATTTTCCAAGTTTCATGAAATCTTCTGCTCTTTTGATTTTTTTTTTCCAGTAATATAACCATGTAAGATTGTTCTTAGCTCATAAGATGCTCAAAAACAGATAGTGTGCTGGATTTGCTTGCTGACTCCTAGGGTTTGAATTGCTGATAGACCCTATAATGTCAGAGATCTTGTCTTGGTTTCTCTGTTGGTTCTTTAACCCTGATAGAAAGTCTATGCTCAAAAATATTTGTGCGATGAATTACTACTGCCATTTTTATATTTTGCAGCATGGCAGAAATCCCAAATTGAAATTAAATGACTTTCTTTATTATTTAGTGTATAGGTATTACATACCTACTATGTGTTCTGCATTGTACAAAAAGAAGGTAGTGTTTACTGGCCCTGATGCCAGCTACTCAGTAGAAAAACCTCTTGAATTTGTCATTTTGTCCTACACCACAAATGTCCTACATTCAGGACACTGGGTATTAGTATAGTAAATGCCTGTGTCTATGAATAGCTACAGTTATTATCTGTCAGGCATTCTGATGAGAAAATCAGGAGCATAGCTTAACAATGAAGTGGGAGATGTATTTTTTTTTCCTTTCTCATGGGCAACCGTTGAAAAGCTAACATTTCTTTAGGTAATGCACAATCAGCTCTACATAAATGCAGAATTATAGACAAGTGAAATCTCAGTTTGCAACATAAGTTGGTATAGTACATGCTAGTAACATTTGAGTGTTCTTTTATCATTCTCATTCCCAAAGTAGTCAACAAATAAAAATTTAGATATTCACAAAATAATAAAGAAGAAAATAACCAGTAAAATTGTCACCAAAGTCTTTATCCTTGACATTATTTAATTACTTTCCTCTTTTCAGTATCTCTCTCTACAATTAGGACACAACAAAACCACAGACTTTGGAGCTCAATCTAATGCTATTATATCTTTTTTTTTTTTGGTTGTTATTTAATAAGTGTGTGACTTTAGACAATTAATATCGCCATGCCACATGGCGATATTTTCATCAGCAAAAGTAATAATATTTCATTGTGTGTGCACACACACTCACTTTTCCTTTATCTATTCATTCATCAACAGACATTTAGGTTGTTTGCATGTCTTGGCTATTATAAATTAAGGTACAATGAACATGGGGGTGTAAATATCCCCTCGAGATGGTGATTTTATTTCTTTATACCTAGAAGTGGATTTGCTACATCATATGGTAGTTCTATTTTTAATTTTTTGAGGAACCTCAGTACTGTTTTTCATAGTGCTGTACCAATTTACCTTCCTACCAACAGTACTTAGGGGTTTGCCTTTCTCCACATCCTCACCAGCACTTATCTCTTGTCTTTTTGATAACATCCAGTTTTCACAACGCAATTTGTTGAAGGCAGTAACTTTTCCCATTAACTATTCTACATTCCTTTGTCAAATATTAGTTGACCATATGTGCTTGGCTTTACTTCTACACTCTCAAGTCTGTTCTATTGGTCTTTGCATCTGTTTTTATGCCGGTACCACATTGTTTTGATACTATAGCTTTGTAACATAGTTCAAAATCAAGAAGTGTGATGCCTCCAACTTTGTTCTTTCCCAGGATTGCTTAGATTATTTGGGGTCTTTTGTAGTGCCATATCAATTTTAGGATGTTTTTTTCTATTTCTATAAAAAATTCTATTGGAATCTTGATGGAGATTGCATTGGATCTATAGATGGCTTTGGATAAGCATGGACATTTTAACAATATTAATTCTTCTGATGCATGAACATGGGATATCTTTCCATTATTTGTGTCTTCTTCATTTTCTTTCATCAGCATCTTTATAGTTTTAATTATATAGATATTTCACCTTCTCCATTACACTATTTCTAAATATTGTTTTTGATGCTGTTGTAAGTGAGAAGAATATGTATATTCCTTATGTTGTATGGAATGTTTTGTATATGTCTGTTAGGTCTATTTGCTCTGTAGTGATGTTCGAACCCACTGTTTCCTTATTGATTTGCTGTCTGGATGATCTCTCCATCGTTGAGAGTGAGATATTAAAATCCCCAACTATCACTGTATTGCTGTTTATTTCTTCTTTTAGTTCTATTAGTGTTTGCTTTATTTATCTATGACATATATGTATAAATATATATTTATATATTTCCTCTAACTTTTGAACACATCCCTTTTAAACTGTCTATTAAGTTTTCTTTTTATTAAAAAAATACTACATTCTCATATATTTTAGGGTTCATTTTAAAACAAATTCTTCCATTATATTGATCTATAAGGTGATTCATGTTCTAGTTATTAAAAAATATTTATGGAACACCTCTTATGAGCCAGACACACTGTTTTAATTATTACAGTTTTATGATGTGTTTAACATATGGCAAGTTTTCTCTTTTTAAAACCACTTTTTTAAACAAAATTACCTAATTGAATATTCTTTTATTTGAGTTCCATTTTGTTAATAATAAAATCTATATTGTGATTAAACTTATAAATTAATTTGAAGCAATTTACTTATTTTCATGATTACCCCTTTACAGGTGGATCATAGTATATATCGCCACTTATGTAAATCTTTTCTAGCTCTCTGAAATACAAATACCCAAGGTTATCTGAGGTATTTATGTATTTTGTTGCTATTATCATATAGCTATTACTTTTCGATAAATAGACTGTTTTCTATTTTCTGTATCTGTTCTGTCTGCATTTTTGACTTTATGAAATTTTGGTTGATTTAAAGAATTTCTTACTGGATTATCTTGAATTTTATAGGGAAATTTAGTGCCTTTTCTAAATGATATAACTGTTGCTATTGTTTCCTGTACATCATCCAGCACTAGCAGATCACTGACAAAAGAAAGAATATGATTAAAAGAGATACTTTTACTTAAGAATTAATGGGATGATTGTGTTTATTGATAATTTAATGTTTTTCCTTTTAACTAAAGTGAAGTCACATTGTTCTCGTTTTTATCTAACAAGACATATCTCAGAAATAGATACTAAATATTATTAAATGTCTCTTTGACACATAGTTTTCCTTCTTTGACTTTTTCATGTGGTATATATTTAATATTTGTCTTAAGTCATAGTGCGTTCTAGTGAAAACTCTACTTATCATATTGTATAAGATTTCAAGTAGTTATAGAAATTTTTCCTAGTACTTAATGTAGAATTTTCTGTGATTATCTCCATAGGTAGGATTGAGCTCTAATTTTCTTATTTGTGTATGTCCTTGGAATCATCTATTTCTTGAATATTTTAAAAGATAGATAAAATTGTAAGATGGCACATCTTACAATCAAGGGGATGTTAGAATTGAGGAAATAATAAATTGTTTGTTCTCATTTATAGATGAGAAACCTGAGGCCGAGCACTGTTAAATAACTCACAACTAGTAGTTGGTAGAATAAAGATTTGAAACTGGGCTGTCTGGCTCCAGAGTTTTAGCTCACAACCAATGCCCCATACTGCCGTAAGCTTTCCACAAGCTCCTTTACTGCATCCCTTACTCTTAGCTTCTCATGCTGACTGGGTTCTGGCACATTTCGCTGCTCTAAGCTTTATTACTTACTGAGATTAGCATGCCTTCTTGGACTTTCTGAACCTCATATCATTGATACTTGCATGCTGTGCTCATTTTCTCTGCTGCTCAAGGCTCGAGGTCCAGAGTCAGGCCTCAGGCCTGTCCCACTCCCTGCAATTAACCCCTCATTAGCGTATCCTCGGCTTCATCTTGGTCTTCTCTGTCTGACTTCTGCTTTCCCTGTGTAGTTCACTTGTCTCATTGTTCTAGATACCAAAAGTGATACCAAGAAGGTGATGCAATAATGGGAGTCCCTAGAAAGGTGCCTCCAAAGGGATTCTGACTAGCACACCAATCTGTTAGTGACATGTGAATATGGAATACAGACATAGATTCAAGTTGTTCACACATTTGTCTACTTATATGCAAGCGCAATAGTGATATCGTTTTATAACTAGCAAACTATCTTTGCAAATCCTTAAATATCTTTAAAACGCTAAACTAATAATTTCCTGGGGGACGGGGGCTGGGTGCAGGGACCTTGTCTTGTATTCTCCAGCTTCCGGTGCACTTAGCATAGATTCATCCCTGTAGTGGTTGCTCAGTGTGTTTATAACTGGATTTATTACCTCGCAGTGCATTTGGTTTCAAGAAATTACATTATATCCCCCTTGCATTTATTCTTCAGCCTTTCTGAAATGTCATTTCCTGCCTAGGTGGGAAACTTTCCTGTAAACAGAACACTTGCTATCTGATTGAGGCCTGTTCTATATAATAAGAGGGAGAAAGTTTTCTCAGTGTGGCCTCAAGGGCAATTCTCTGGATAAGGACGATGACTCATCTTCCCAGGGTCTTCCTACTGAAATGCTGCAAATAAATATATTCTGCAGAGGATGCAAAGTACTGTGGTGAGGATAAGAGAAAGGCTAGCCCTGTTGGACAAAGAGGCTCTGTAGTCATAAAACTGTCAGCTGCAGCTAAGAAAGCCCTTGGAAAGGGAGAAGCAGAGGATTAAGTAGTGCCCCTGGGTGTTTTACCACTTTAAAACAGTGCAAGCTTATTTGCTTAAAATCCTAAGAATTTGCTTAATTGCAGAGCCTGGAAGGTAACATTGAAATGCAGAGATAATAATAAAACATCAGGGCTAGAAAGCTAAGGATCTTGGTGAAACCTATCAACAGTGCTGAACCAAAATTGGTATTTGGCTATATTTATGCAAATAGCTTAGTTTCTGATATTGCTTGTAATTATACAACAATTATTGGGAAATACAAGAAAACAATTTTGTGTCTCAGTCTAGATGGTAAACTCCTTCTTGAACATTTTCTCCAGGGATGAGAACATAAGGGATAATAGGTCATGAAAACTGTATATTCTTTTTTGACTTGCTAGTATTTGTCATGCTAGGAATGTGGGTGGAATAGGGGAGGGATCTATGGCTGGAGAGAAGGCCCTGAAGGAACCCACAGTCAATGGGAGAGCAGCTTTGTAAGCATAGGATGACATAAAAACACAGGAGAGACCTTTACTTGGGGGAGGGGACAATAGTGATCAGGGAAAAGGTGGATACTGAGCTGTGTTTAGAGGGACAGGCTAGAGTTTACTGGGTAGAGAAAGGTGGAATTAAAAATTGATTATTCCAGATAAGGTGAGCAGAGTCTGCAAAGGAACGAAGTGTGTGGCACCCTGTTACCTTTGGAGAATCATATGTAAAATTGCTCAGTATGGCTGCAGCTTAAAAGGAAGAAGGAAGGAGTGTCCAGACTGAAGTGGAGAAAAGGCAGATCGAGAATGGCCATATATTAGATTGGGTTATCCCAGAATTAGACCCTAAGATAAAGACTTGAGGGCCTGTGATTCTTTTTTTTTTTTTTTTTTTTTTTGGGTGAGGCAACCTGATTTGACCTTACAGATTACAAGGACCATGTCAGGCTTACACTCCTTGTTTTTTATTTTTTACGTCTACAGCACCTGGTCTTCCTAGGTGGTCTCCCATCCAAGTACTAACCAGGCTCGACCCTGCTTAGCTTCCGAGATCAGACAGGATCGGGCTTGTTCAGGGTGGCATGGCCATGGACCTGTGATTCATTTGGGACACGATCCCAGGAAGCACTGGTAGAGGAGGGGAACATGAGAGTAGGTTAACTGGATTTATTACCTTGCAGTACATTTGGGTTCAAGAAATTACATTACGTTCTCCTTGCTTCTATTTTTCAGCATTTCTAAAGTGTCCTTTCCTGCCTAGGTGGGAAACTTTCCCATAAATTTGCTTTCTGCTGTGGGCAACTGGGGCTCAATCTACAGAGACTTTTGGAGAGACTGTGTATCTGTTGAGTTGTCCTTTTTGAGGGGTGGGAGCTAGGATGTCTGTCCACCCAACTCTCATCTATTATTGGGCGAGAGCTGCTCCCAGGAGACTTAACTCCTTGGCTCTTTGTGCTTTCCCCTGGAGACTGACGGGTGCTTGTGGTAACCAACTGTTGGCAAGTGCAAGAAAGTTGAGGATTAAGGGGATAAGAATGAGACAGCTATGCCATGCTACGGATTTAGGCTTTGACCCAATGAAAAATAAGGAGCTACTGAATTATTTTAATCTTGGGAATGGTGATGTGATGAAATCTGCTTTTTAGAAAAAAATGTTTTTCTGGTATCAATAATAAGAGTAGATTAGAGTGGCTCAAGAACAGTTCTAGAAATAGACAATCAGGATGCTTTGCAGGAATTTAGAGGAGACGTCATGAGGGCCTGAATGTTTAACATTGGAATCACCTGAGGAGTTTTTAAAACTATTCATATCCGACTTCCACTCCAGAAATTATAGTTAATATATCTAGGTGTGTCCTGGGCAACGGAAGCCTTAAAAGTTCCCTAGGGGGACTCTAATATGTGACCAGTGTTAGGACCACTGAGCTATTAGGGGACAGAGAATCAGAGAGAGGCGATCATTGATGGGGCGGGAGCCTTGAGAATACACTGCAAAGGAGTTTTCCAACAGGGATGAGGAAGGTCGGAGTTTCTTTCTGAGGCTGGGGTGCCAGATTCAGGCTGTTTGACTGAATCTTTATTAAGTTCATGGTTTATTCAGAGACCTTGAGAGGGCTCCCTTTAAGGAAAATGGCTAGAGTGTCATAATCACGTAGCTGAAACACTGTGGAGAGTTAAGGAAGAATGCAGGGAAGCTGGGGAGGAACTGGGTTATTTCACCTCCCAAACTTCTTGGGTCCTGGCTCCTGTTTCAGTTCTCTTGTGAGACCTGTTCACTGGTGCTTGTTTTCTGATTGTTGGACCTATGGCTTTCCTTGACATTCACAAACTTCCCCACTGTCCATCCTTGCCTGGCCACTTGGAAACCAATATATGTGACTGTTCTGACCGTCACTATTTCTTTTTTCCCTCCAAACTCCAAGTGCCTAAATGATTTTGATCCTTGGACCTGCCAAGGTACATCTATACAGGCATATTATTTTTTTTTTTTTATCTGTTAATACACATTTTATTTTAGAGTAGTTTTACATTTACGGAGAAATTGTGACATAGTACAGAGTTCCCATATACTTTACACCCAATTTCCCCTATTATTAACATCTTATATTTGTATGGCATATTTGTCATGACTAATGAACCAATATTGTACATTATTATTAACTGAAGTCCATACATTTTCAGATTCCCTCAGTTTTTCTTTAATGTCTTTTTTCTGTTCCATTACCCTTCCAGGACACTGCATTACATTTAGGCATCATGTTTCCTTATGTCCGTCTTAGCTCCAACAGTTTCTGAAGCTTTCCTTATTTTGATAACCTTGACAGTTTTGAGGAGTACTAGTTAGGAATTTTGTAGAATGTCCCTCAATTGGAGTTTGATTTTTTCCTTATGATTAGATCATGATTATGGGTTTTGGGGAGGAAGATCACAGAGGTAAATTACCATTCTTTTCACATCATATCAAGGATGCCTGCTATCAACATGACTTACCCTTGACGATATTGTCTTTAATCACCCAGCTGAGGTATTACTCGTCAGATTTCCTCTACTATAAAGCTATTCTTTCCCCATTTAGTACTGTGCTCATGGAGAGGAAGTCACTGTGGGTGATTTCTTTCTTTGACTTTCTTTAATTTCTTCTTATTTTTCTCTTCTTTCATTTTCGTATTTGGAAAATTTCAAACATATAAAAATATGCAGAATAGTATTGGGAACCCCTACATACTTGGCACGAAATTTCAACACTTATCACATCATGTTCATTCTTGCTTATAGATACAGATATAGTCTCAAATTTGAGCATGTGTTAGAATCACTTGGAGGCCTTGTGAAAACAGACTTCTGGACTCTTCACCTTAGGGTTTCTGATTCACTAAGTCTGGAATGGTGCCCAGGGAATCTGCATCTCTAACTAGTTCCCGTATGATGATGATGGTCCAGAAACTGCACTTTGAGAATCACCGGCCTGTTACCTTTCCGTACATGAGCTCTCCCACCTCCACTTCATTATTTTGAAGTAAATCTCAGGTATCATATTGTTTTATCTTTAAATACTCAATGTGTATCTCTAAATATCAAGACTTTAAAAACATAATTACAATACCATTTTCTCATCAAAATTTATTAATAATTCTAAAACCAGATATCCAGTTAGTATTCAGATTTTCCTGATTGTTTCTTAAATACTTTTACAGTTGGGCATTCAAACCCATATAAACTCTGCACATCATATTTGATCGATATGCCTCTAAATTCTTTATTAAATCTATTGTAGGAGTTGACAAACTGAAACTTAGCCAGTTTTTTAAATAAAGCTTTATTGGCATACAGCCACACTCATTCATTTACAATTGTATATGACTTCTTTCCAGCTACAACAGTGGAGTTGAGTGGTTGCATCTGAGGCTATATGGCCTGCAAAGTACAAAATATTTACCATTTGTTCCTTTACAGAAAAAGTTTGCTGATCCCTTTTCCCTATCGTCTTTCTTCTTTTTCTTTCTTTTTTTTTTCTTTAAATATATGTGTTGAAGAACCCAGGTCATTTTTTCCTATAGGCTTTTACATATTCTGGATTTTGCCTATTGCTTTCCCCCTGTTGTTATTTATCGTGTTCCTCTGTTCCCTGTATTTCTCGTAAACTGATACACAGACCAAAAGGCTTGAGCAGATTCATGTTCAATATTTGGCAAGAGTTGATCCGTGGGTTCAGGTATTATCAGTAAGATCCATTCATTGTCAAGTGCATAATCAGGTTTTCACCTAATGATTTTAGTAGCTATTAATCATCATTGCCTAGATTCATTATTTCATTAGGCATTGCAAAATGATTATGTGGTGATTTTATCATTTCTTTTAATTTAGTTGCTGGAATACTTTTTATAAATGAGAACTTTTCCTCATCAATCATTTGGTTACTTTGATGCATAGTTCTGTGAAAGCAAGGCAGGATAAATGCTTGATTCTTTCCCATCAGTTACCACTTTGAGAATAATGAGTAGGTTCACTAACACCTCCAAAGGTAACCATGGAGTATTGTTTAAATTCTCATATGAATGCCTGGATTGTTTTTAACCATTTTATTGAAATTTAATTTACATACCATATTATTCACTCCTTTTAAATGTACAATTCAATGGTTTTTTTTTTTTTTGGTATATTTACAAAGCTGCTACCATTACCACAATCTCATTTTAGAACATTTCCATTATTGGAATTTTTAGAATGTATTTGATATGTTTCAATCAAACACTGTTCTTTTTTTGAGCCTCCCAATTGTCTCAGTTTTGGTCAGTGGGAGGAGCCTTTTTGAGATTGGGTCCTTTACCAACCAGGTTATCGTGAATATAAAATGAGAAAAATTTTCAAGATTCTGATACTCAAGGGATGTTACATATCAATGATAGTGGTTATCAGTCTTGGATGCATAATAGAATCACGTGAAGAAACCTAAGATATCTTTATGTGCAGTCCATTCCCTATACTAATTACAGCAGAATCCCTGCAGGTGATAGCCAAGTACCAACACTGTTTAAAACCCCTAGGTGGATTCCAATTTGCAGCCAAGTTGAGCAACTGCTACACTTTGTGGATGTGAATTAATTTTTTTTCCTTCCTCTCTCTCATTTTCCCTGTACCCTGCCCAGCTCTGTCTCTCTCAACCCTCTGCTCTCATCTTGGAAAACTTTATCTCTATTTTTGCCCTGTCACTCAAACTAGCTACCTGAGTCATTTGATTCTTTCTTACATAGCACTCTTTAATTCCAAAGGATTTTTTTTTTGAAGAGGAATGGCTGGCTCAGATCTGTATTATCCTAACATATTTCTGTCAGCAATATGAGAAAGATTTTGATAAAGCAAGTGAAACTACTCAGTGTTTAAGTGCTTCCCCAGGACTCATAGTAACAACCTTTGTATTCCTCAGCATGATACTCTAGGTTACCCATGGCCCAGTCTCAGCCTCTGGATACCAGCCTCATCACATACTCCAAATCCCTGTATCCTACAGTATGATCATATTTAATACCTTGCCACAGAAAGAGTGGCCCGCCATGGATCTGTAGTACTGGAATCCCAGGGTTTTGCTCTCCCCTGCAGGTCCATTAGAACGCTGATCTGCATTTTAACAAGATTCTCTGGTTGATTCATAGTCACATTAAAGTGTGAGAACTTTTCTTTAACTTTTTCCCAGCCTTTTCTGCTCCTCCTTATGCCTTGATCTCTTTTTGCTTGTCAACTTTCCCCCCTTTCTCTTTTGATTCATCTTTCCAGACTTAGTTCAAAGGTTTTTGTCCTGGATTCTTTACCAAATTCCCACCTCTGAATATAAGGGCTCTTTTTTTTTTCTTCACGGCTTTGATGCTATGTTTGCCATACCACTTTCATGAAACACTATTTTCATTTTCTTTTTACTGACTCGGATACATGAGAAACTACTACATTCAAAGCTCTTGAGTGCAATAACCACGCCTCATTCATTTCTGTATCCACCCAGCACTTTACTTTGCAGATGTTAGAATTTCTGTTTTGAAAACTAAAAGCAATTTCAGGGGTCATAATAGCAGAGTGGGTAGACCCTGAGCACACCTCCTCCTACACACACACCAGCGCTATATAACTAAATACAAAGCAACTATCACTGAGAATGACCTGAAGACTAACTGAACAGAAGTTCTACAACTAAGGCTATAAAGAATAAGCTGCATCAAGACAGGTAGGAGGAACAGAGACATGGTCTGGTCAGGACCCACACCTCTGGTATGGCGATTCACAGGTGGTAGAGACATCACAACCTGGGGAGTTCCCTTCCAAGGAGCGAAGTGTCAGAGCCCCACACTGGGCCTCCCACCCTGGGGGACATACACTGGAAAAAGGAGCCCCATAAAATCTGGTTTGAGAACCAGCAGGGCTCATGTCAGAAAGAGTTAAAGGGCTGTAGGAACCAAGCTTCTGCTCTTAAAGGAACTGCACACAGACTCACTCACTCCAAGCCCCAGTGCAGAGGCAGCAGTCTGAAATATGCCTAGGCTATACACGAAGCAATTACATTAACTAACTTTATTTTTTAAATTTTATTTATTTATTTTTGTACAGTAGAAAAGAAAAGTTTTATTAGAAGGGAAAGTACACTTCCAGATGTGGAAGCAGGCCTGAGCAAGAGAAGCGTGGCTCAAAAGGCCTACATTAACTAACTTTAGAGTGGGTGCTGGAGGGGCAGGGATCAGTGAGAACTTTCTCAGGGATGGAAGTACTGAAGGGCTCCATTATCTCTCTTTTTTTTTGTTGTTGTTGTGCTCTCCTTCCACCTGTGTGGCCTAGCGCAGATGGGTGCCA
>NW_024354498.1:934030-946783 GCF_902729225.1 Pteropus medius
CTAACTCAAGCAGCTCCAACCTCAGCACACTTGGCGTCTGGCCTGGCACCAGAGCCTCTCAATCAAACAACTCCACGACAGATACACTCAATGAGTTGACTGATTCCATATTAACACACGTTTATAATTGTCTTTATTTTTTAAAGCAATTTTAGGTTCATGGCAAAATTAAGGGAAGGTACAGAGATTTCCCATATACCTCCAGCCCCCACACATGCATAGCTCATCCCATTATCGACATCCCCCACCAGAGTGGGACATTCTTTTTTTACAATTGATAAACCAACATTGACATCATAATCACCTTGAATTCATACTTTACATTAGGATTCACTCTTTGTGTTACACATTTTATGCATTTGGACAAATGTGTATGCAGTTACTAGTGAATTGATGCATAACCAATCACTCCTAAACTTAATAGCTTAACACAACAGCAAATCATTTTACTATTTCTCATGTGGGTCAAGAACTTAGGAAGAGATTGGTTGAGTGGCTCTGGCTGTGGCCTCGTGTATTTGCAGTCAGGCGGAGCTGGAACAGTGGGGGCTGCAGCAGTTCAGGGCTTCCCAGGCATCTCTCTCATCAGGTAGTTTCAGGTCTCTCTATACAGTCTCTATCCAAGGGCCAGACTGGGTTTCCTTATAACACGGCAGCCTCACGATGGTTAAAGTCTTCAAGAGATAATCCTACGGTTGACAAGACGGAAGCTGCATTGCCGTTTGCAACCTATACTCAGAATTACTTCCACCTCATTCTAGTGGTTATGAGCAAATCACAAGCCTACCAGATTCAAGGAGATGAGAGATAGTTGACCCACCTCTCGGTGGGAGTAGCGTCATATCACATTTAAATCGTTTCTTTAGTTAAAAAAATAATTACTTAAAAAAAAAGATCACATTGCAGAAATGCACGAGGGATGGCAGATATTGTTGTGGCCATCTTTGGAATATATAGACTGCTATACTTTTTCTCCATAGTTAGGAAATTTCAACTCTCTGGGCCAAAGTGCTTATATTTTATTATTACAAACCTCTTTTGGGAGGGTGTCTTTAAAAATAAAATCAATCTTCTCTCATAGAAGAAACAGCTTCCTACATGATTCTTAAACATCTGCTTAGAGATACACTCCAAACTTCCCTTGATTGTGCAGTGCCTAGAAAGGAGATTTATGGTAAAGAAAGAACACTAAAATGATATTCATAAGCTCTGTGTTTGTACCCTATCCTTGCCACTCTCTTTGGCTGTTGAATCTCATTTTAACTCTTTGTAAAATGGAAATACTCTCTCTTATGTACCCCACAGCTTTATGCTGAGGGGCAAATCAGGTTGTTAGTGTGAAAACTCTGTGAGAAAATGCCACATGAAAATGAGGTATTTCTGTTGTGAATTTTAATGTATAACAGCTCATAGGGGCAAGATACTCTTCCTAATGCCTGACTTAAATATATTCATTTGCCACGGCTCTCTGTAACTAAGCAATACAGAATTGGTTGTGCTTCTTTTTCTCAGGTGAATGGTGACAGAGTCACAGATAGAAGTTTAGGTACATTACTGCTGTTTTCACAGTATTAACACCATATAATTTAATTTGCATTCTGTACATCACATAAGCCTTTTGCTCAGCTATCAAATATTTCTGAGCTTCTAGCTTCTGGCATTATTACTCAAGAAACCCTAAATCATTTTCCTGATCATTGCATCGCATTGCTATCACTTAATATGGATTCCCTGTTTTGATTCATTGTTTCTAGACATATTATTTTACATTTGTCTGCATTAAACTGCATTTTCAGTTTACTGGTCCAGTCACCATGAGGTACCAATCCATCTGAATCATGCCATTGTATTTTCCTACGTGCTGTATGTATACCATATAAAACTAATAAAAATCTCTGTACCTTAGAGGAGATAATGAATATTTTATTGGTTATACTTCAGGGTCAGACTAACTACTCAAAACAGGTCAAGCAAATGCTCCCGATACTGGGCCACTGAACAGAGCTTCCAAAGAAGGGAAGAAGTCAATATTTTCCAAGAGAAAGCTTTGATAAAATCTGGTTCACTCTATAAACTTTCACCACATTTACTGGTGGCCTAGGGCTCATCGTTTTAGAACTCTCATTTTATCTTTGGTTAAATACCCATATAGAGTCCCTTTTAAAAATGCTTTCCTGCAAAGAATATGATCCATTCATAAATAGACTGCCTATGTCAGAAAAACCAATTAGCTTGGACCACTATTTAAAAATTTGCTTAAAAATTAGATAAACACATTTAATGAATATCAAGTTCTAATGACCTGGTTTTATTCACGTAAAACATGTTTGGGGCCTACTGTGTGTCAGGAAATTAGCTGGAGTAAAATGTAAACTACAAAGATCCTCTTTCAAGAAATTATAGATCAATAAAGGAAAAATTAGATGAGAAATCATTATAGTTCAGTTCATCACAGAGAGCTGCAGATGTATATAGCATAGGGAATGACTAATTTTTCCTGGGAACTTTGAAAAGAACGGTGTTTAGGAAACAGTGGACTATTTAGCCATTTTTTTTTGTTAGGCTTTGAGACAGTGTGGAGTATGGAGAAATCACGTATGCACAGAGAAGATACAGTCTGTCCCCTCCCTGGTCCTTCCTCACCTGTCACAGCATCTGGAAGTGATAGGAACACCTACAAGACTCCTGAGGAATTAGAGAGATGATCGGGGATACTATCTAAAGCTCACTAGATAGTGAGACGTTCCCATTAAAGCATCAGGTAGAAGAAATCTGCAGCAGAACTTGAGATGGCAGTCTTAAGAGCAATGTACTGGTTAAGTAGACAAAAGCAGCCAGTCACTGTGTTCTTTTTAAAGATGCATAGACTCGCAAGAGGGGCATGTGTGTGTGTGTGGCTGTGTGTAGGGAATCAGGAAAAAAGTCATCTCTGTGATGCTGCTTTGAAAAAGGATTAAGACAACTTGAATGTAACAATGCTATATTTTATTCATTTATTTTGATAAAATCTTAACATCATTGAATAGAAGAGAATGTTGTGATTTCTGAAGGGTTCCTTTAGCAAATCCAAGTGACATGTAAGTCAGTTTTCTTCAACTGATAATTAATTATTCACGGCACAGGAAGTATTAAAGCAGCAAAAATGTCCCTTTCTCACAGCTGGCCAAGACATGGGAGAGAGTCAGTCATAAACACAAGGAAAAATAAGCGATCAATCTGAGCTCATTTGGTAATTTATCTCTCCCTTCACTTTGAGCAGCTATAGCATTTATCGTATGTTCTGCCTAATTTAGCACTTAATAACATAGTTTCTCATTGTCCTCTAATTGTTTGATAAATGAAAGTCTTGTTCCTCAATCAGACTGTATTCTCCCTAAGGGCAAGGACCTTGTTCTTGTCTATCTCCTCTCCCCTCACTTGCCAGTGTCCAGCAGAATGATTAGTGAACAGCTATTAGGTGTCCCAGGAGTAAATGTTTGATGGTCTAAGGGACCATGCAATCAGGCTCAGTTATTTCACTTCTTCAACTCCAGTTTCCTTTTCTGGGAAATAACAAAGTTAAACTCAGTGATTTGTAAGGCCATTTCCAGCCCTGAGAATTTTTAATTAAGATTTTTTTTTTCGAGAATAATCTCAATTTTATTTAAAAAACGTGGATGCAAAGAAAAGCCAGGTATGCCAGTTATGTGTTTGAATAGTTACATAATTTTTATTTTCTTTTTGCTTTTCTGTATTTCCTAGAGTGAACATGTATTACTTTTGAAATATACTAAAATTACTATGTAAACATATTTAGAAGGCGCGTCTCTCTCGCTTGCTATGCTTCATGACTCTGAACATGCATAAACATCCTATTTATTTCATTTTATAGTTGGCATAGTTGGTATACAATATTATATTAGTTACAGGTATGCGGTACAGTGATTTGACATTTATATACCTTATGATGTGATCATCATAAGTGTCTGTCACTGTGCAAAGTTATCACAATATTATTGTCTGTATTGCTACTCACCTTCTTCACCCATCCTCCTCTCCCCTTCCCCTCTGGGAACTATCAGTTTGATCTCTCGTTCTGAGTTTGTTTTCGTTTGTTTTCCAAGATTCCACATGTAAGTGAAATCATATGGTATTTGTCTTTGTCTCACTTATTTCACTTAGCATAATACACTCTAGGTCCATCCATGTTGTTGAAAATGCCAATACTTCATTCTTTTTTATGGCTGATTGATATTCCATTGTGTGTGTATGTATGTATATACCACATCTTCTTTATCCATTCATCTATCGTTGGACACCTAGGTTACTTCCATATCTTGGCTATTGTAAAGTAATGCTGCAGTGAGCATAAGAGTGCATATATCTTTTCCAAATTAGTGTTTTAGATCTTTTCAGATCGATACCCAATAGTGGAGTTGCTGGGTTATATGATAGTTCTATTTTTAGTTTTTTGAGGAACCTCCATAGTGTTTTCCATAGTGGCTGCAGCAATTTCCAGTCCCACAAGTAGTGCACGAGGGGTCCCTTTTCTCCATGTTCTTGACAACACTTGTTGTTTGTAGACTTTTTGATAAAAGGCATTTTGACAGGTGTAAGACGCTATCTCATTGTGGTTTTGACTTACATTTCCCTGATGATTAATAGTTTTGAACATCTGTTCATATGTATGTTGGCCATCTTTATGTCTTCTTTGGAGAAATGTCTAGTCATGACCTCTGACCATTTTTTGATTGTATTGTTTATTTTTTTTTTGTTATTCAGTCATATGAGTTTCTTATATATTTTGGATATTAACCCCTTATTGGATATATCATTTGTGACTATATTGTCCTATCCAGTAAGTTGTCTTTTCATTTTGTTGATGGTTTCTTTCACTGTACAGAAGCCTTTTCATTTGATATAGCGCTATTTGTTTGTTTTTGCTTTTGTTTCCTTTGCTCAAGGGGACATATCCAAAAAGATATTACTAAGACCGATATCAAGGAATTTACTTCCTATGTTCTTTTTCGAGGAGTTTGGTGGTTTCAGGTCTTATATTTAAGTCTTTAACCCATTTTGAGTTTATTTTTATATATGGTGTAAGATTTTAATCTGCTTGTGTTTTACTGGATGAAATAAATCTGCCATTAACATCTATAATCAGATATTAATATTGTACACATATCTATCTCATATTTTTCCTAATTGTGAAGCCAACATATTACTTATTTCATTCAGCTATCCATAAAATTATTTCAACAGATATGTTCTATGCACATACTGGATGCCAGATAATTTGGGAGATGCTGCAGAGTTACTGGTGAGCAAGGAAAACATAGTTCTCACCCTCCCAAAGCCTTACAGATAATTAACAAGGAATAAAAGAAGACAGGCAGTTAAACAATAGTCACAAAGTGAGATGAAGACTGTGCTTAGAGTGGGGGCCCAGTTATGGGGCCCTGATGTGTCTCTTGGGCTTCTGAAAGGCTTTTTGCTAGTGATATTTGGTCTAAGATGGCTTGAAGTATTAGGATGGGCCAGTAGATTGAAGTGGGGAAGCAGAAGAACAACATGTGAGGAGACCCTGAAGTAGGAGAGGACGTGAATACTGAAGGAATTTCAGTTAGGCCTAGAGTGAGATTTTGATGGAAATATGATACAGAGATGAGCCAAAAGTCAGGCCGTTGAAGAACATTAGAACCTCTATTAAGGTGCGTGGAGGCCACTAGAGGGTAGGAGGATTCACATGATCATAGTTGTATTAAAAAAAAAGAACAAAAGCAAAATCCTTCAACAGTCTTTTCATGTTTTATGTTCCAGCCATTGAAATCCAATTCACATTTATGACATAATCTAAGATCGTTCGTACCTTACTTACACATAAAACGATGACTCTTCCTTTGTTACAGGTGACTTATGCTCCTAACCAATTCCGACACATCTAGGTGTTTTTCAACAGAAGTGAACGAACCATAGTTGTTTTAAGTAGCATCAGTGCAAATTGAAAAAAGAACATTGGTGCCAAATAATTATTTTTGTAATTAACTTGCTGATATCTTCAATAATGTGTTTTATTTTAGTGCAGTTGCTGATCAGTAAATTGTTCAGTGCTGAGTTAATACAAAAGAGCAGCCAAGTTCATGGTGGAAAGAGCATAGGGTTTGCATTTGGATATATCCAGCTAGCATACTAGCTCCTTAATTGTTAACAGTGCGGTCTTGAGTAATTCGTGTGACCTTGTGAACTTTTAGTTTTCTTTCTGCAAAATGCAGACGATAAATCGGGATTTTTGTAAGGATTAAGATGACTTTTTGTAGCATATCAAGCAAATAATCTCACAGTATGATCTCAATAAATATTAGTTCTTTTTCTCCTCGTCAAAGGCGTTTTTCTCTTTGGTGGAAAATGGAACCCATTTGGGATTTCTCTTTATTTTATATCAAAAACTTAATAAGAACTACCACATGAAAGACATCATGCTTCCTAGGAATTAAGGGAGGGAGGGAGTATGGATTAGCACCTGCTGTAAAACTCAGCCTAGGTGAGTAGAAAGATATATTAGAAAAAAATAAGATAAACTTTTTCTTCTTCAGTTCCTCATCTTCCCTCATAGGACAAAGAATTGTTCACCCTTTGGCTCAGTGTCTTTGGAGGAAGATTTTGATCATGTCCCAGATGAATCAGACAAGCAGGAGATTTGAAAAAGTCGTAGGTGGGTCCCACGAGAATGTTTTTATGGTTCCATTGCACCTTTTATTTGGGTCAAGTTCATGGAAGCCACAGTTCAGTTCAAATAAAGTTACCTCTACCAGTCACTCATCAAAAAAGCTTTAGGAGCAGTGTATAATTCTGTATGAAAAAGTAAATAAGTATAAATAATACTAGGTAGAAATGGAAAAGAATGAATCAACAAATATTTATTGAGAAGCTATTATATTGGTAATGATAACATTATGAGTATATTTTAGAATCAAACACTTAAATAGACTTTTCATGTTTGATCCACATTATAAGAGAAATATTTGCATTTTAGAAACAAGTAAGCAGCCTAATATTTACTGATGTTTACCAGATGCTTCATATATGCCTGGCTCTGTACTAAGCCCTTTGTTTATATTAGCTCATTTAATCTATACCTCAATCCTAGGAGATGGCTGTTATGATTTCCATTTTATATATAAGAAAACTGAGCCACTGAGAGGTAAAGTAACTTGTCCAAAGATACTCAGCTAATAAATATAGACACTGGAATTGTAACCCAGGGAATTTGGTCCCAAAGCCCATACTCATTTCCTCTATGCTCTACTGCCTCTTACGTGATACTAGATGCCATGTGCAGCTCAACATGCCAGATTCTATCTACCAGGTATTCTGTGCACCAGAAAGATTGAGAAGAGAATATATCAACTATGACCTCCAAGAACACATGATCTAATTGAGAAACCCAGTGACATGCAATTGTAGTATAGTGTTTATTTCCCCTGGTCCTAGGAGTGAGGGATAGTCAAGGTGAAAGATATAAACAAAGCAATGCACTCAAGTAATGTACTCTCTATTATCTAAGGCACAGTTTGCAAAATGGCAGCCCTAGTTTCTTTTGAACTTCAGGGTTTTTAACTTGAATTATTTGCTAGCATTTAAAAATCAGATTTTTACATAAAATTTCTGGTTTCTTCTGAAAAACTAGAATATCTGGTAATAACTGAGCCCATAGTACACTATGACAAAATTCACCTGAAGTTGAGCAGCTGGTATCTACTTTAAACAGGGTATTTGCCCTTCTGTTAGCTAGTACCCAGCAGACCTGCTTCACTCGTTCATGTGGCCTATTGGTCCTTGTAGGTACATCAGTTTGCATCCTGCTTTTTCTAACAATGCAAGGTTCCCCAGAAGTTCATAATTTATCAGCGTGTGTGGTACCCTCACTGCCACATGATTGAAGTAGCTCCATCCTGAACCCTCAGAATCAGAGACAGACTTACCATTGAGCCGATGAAGCTTAAGCTTTAGGGCTCATCCTTTGTGTGACTCCTGAGGCTCTGGGAGAGTTTCTTTCAATGTGTTCACATGATCATATGTTTTCAAAAATTTTGTCAAAGTTATATTTTAAGTACAGTTGGTTAATGCTGCCTCTTTCAATTCTGAGTTCCTTTTCTATGCACATTCTTGTGTCAGGGGTATTGGAGTGGCTGTGGGTATTCAAAATAAATATTGTCTTCTAAATATTCATTTTGTATTCACTTAAGCATTCTTTTTTTCTTAAAGAGGTCCCCTACATTGCATAAGCTTCATTCTCCCTCTGCCCGGGATGTTTTATTCTTACCTCCGAAGGCAGCGGCATACCTGTGTCAGCTTGTATATTGTAAGAGCTAATATTACATTATCAGGAGTTTTGTGAGCAGGTTATAGACACAGCCAAGAAGAATAAAAATCCATAAACTTACAATTAATTATGTTAGAAAAAAATAATGGATACTCAAAACTCAACAATTTTACTACATTTTATTTATTATGCTCTTGAGGTTATTTGAGTATCTTATCTGTATGGTAGATATACGATATAATGGGGTGACTGTATAACTCTTCTCAACTCTGTGTTCAGTGATGTCATGTTGATAATGTAACTTGAAATTGGCCATGGTAAGAATATTTACACCATAGAAGTTGGCAAATTACAAATGAGGGCTTTTTTGAGGGAACAGTCAATTTTTACATGTTTACCAGCGCAGCACTGTTCAATGGTTGGCTGCATGCTGGCATGGAGACTATAGTGTCACTCGCCTCATCTTCCCCAGAGAAAGCAGATTGAGTTCCAAGGGCACAGATCAAGCTATTGAAATGGTTTGTGAATGCCTCATTATGTATTTGGGTGCTTTAAAGAATGCTTTTTTTCTTGAGCAGATAAAAGGAAGAACCCAAGATCTGCTCCTGTTTAGAAACCTTTTGTTTCTTAATAGAGGCATATTCTAAGTGCAGTGAAAGCATAGGAGAAGGTAGTGCTGTTCAGGGAAATACTCTGAAAAATAGGGTAACTCCCCAGAATTTCTGAATAAGATCAAAAACTTCTACAATACAAAACAGAAAATTAAATAAATAAGGCTGACAACCAGTGGTGCATGACAGCTTTTATTGAGCTTTGAAGGCACTAGACATTTTGCTAAGCATGTTACACATATTTGATCTCACTTGATCTTCAGAATAAATAACCCTCTGAGGTTGATATTGTTATGCTAATTTTACAAAAGGAGCCCAAGGCTTAGAGAGGTTGAGCAACTGGCCCAGATCACTAGCCAGTAAAATATTAAAGCTAGGATTAGAACTTTGGTTAGTCGGACTGTAGCACCTCAGCCAGCTCGTAAATATGATGCTATGCAGTCTGTGCAGTAAGTATAGTAGAGATGACACAAGAGCATTTTCAAAACAAGTAGAAGATTTGTGACTTGAAGAATTTAAGTTCTGATGCAATTTATTATCACATGTTCAAACTCTTATAGAAATTTGTGTGATATTGAGTCAGGCACACTTTAACACTTCATATTCTGTGATCTTCAGCAATTGATCTCTCTTTCCCTTATTTTCCTGATTTTTAAAATATTGCCCTTTAATATTATTGTGAGGAATAAATGCCTTGCACAGTGTCTGTTACATTTAAAGGTATAACTGTGTAGCTGACAGGTTTTGAAAGTTTTCTAGATGTCAGACATTATTCTAATCACCTTTCATATATTACTTAATTTAATCCTATTAGGCAGGTGCTATTATTATCCCCATTTTATAGATGAGAAAACTGAAGAACAGAGAGAGTAAATAAGATACCTAAGGGCTTAACACATAGTTAGGGGCGGAGCTGGAAATCTGTCTCTGGCTATCTGGCTCTCAACCATTATGCTACATTTATTACTTTATTATTATCATTATAACTAATGACACTGTTTGGGGGTTAGAAGACTTTTAATCTAATAATCAGATATTAAGCACTTACTAGGTATCATCCTATGTGAGTTCATAAATATGAAAAAATATGGTTACTGCCCTCAGGCTGATAGGCTAAGTGGGCAATTAGACTTCCAAATGAGCAATTATAATACTCTGATACACATTATAATAGAGGAGAAAACATCTAACACTGTTTGGAGACTTTCAATATGGTTTTCACAGGAAATGACGCAAGCTAATATTAAGAATGAAGGCTTCTATCTGAAAAGTGAGAGAAAAGGCATTAAGGGAAGAAAATATAACAAGAGCAGAGACATAGAGGTACACACTTATTTCTTTAACAAATGTTTGTGGAGCTACTTCTGCATACCAGGAGTGCTAGGGACACTGTGGGAAACAAGATAGAAGCTTTCCTTGAGCTGATCTGGCAGGAAATAGGATATTCTAGGAAGGACATGTAATCTAAACTATTTGGGCCCTGGGCATTTGGCAGGGAGTAGTGGTAGGAGGTGATGCTAGAGAGTTAGACAAGACCCAGGTCCAGAGATGCAGAGTGGTAGAAAGACCCCTTAACTGTGGGTACAATCTGAATCTCCTCTTCAATTCGTTTGCTGCCCAGAAGCTCAAGACTAATATTGATTTAAAATGAAGGTACCCTTCTACAGAGTGGCTGCTGCTTTTGTAGGCTGGTATGATACCTTTCATTGTTCCTCATTCCTATTCGTACCTTTCTTTCTATATTTCTTTATAATTCTACACCTTTAAGAAAATAATTTAGCAACAAGTGGGGGAGGCGGCAGTAACAAATATATCCTTGGAAATATAGAGTTCATGAGAAAAGCTAGGTCTGAAATAGGGGCTCCATGGTGACAGTGTGTGTTAAAAATTATAATTTATTGATATTATTAATTTATTAGTAGTAGTATTCATTCCTCCTTAAAGATGCAAGGGAGTAAGAACAATGGGGAGATCATAGATTTTGTTTGAGTAAGCACAGAAGCACTGATAGAAGATGGAAAGATGAAGGACCATGAGCATCACCAACTTGCCATTCCAGCTACAGATATGAGATAGAAATTGGACTAGCACCCAAGTGGAAAGGAGGAAAAGCCACCCACATATCCTCTAGATGGGATTTATGGAAAAGGCTTTGCCAACATAAATGAAAGACAATATTCTCTTGAAGACTTACAGGAAGAGCAGATAGATCTCTGAAAATTATTTAATACAGGAACTAAGGGATTATGAAAAAATATGAAGACCTTCGAACACTTAGTTTTCAAACTCTGTTCTATGAAATTCTAGGATTTTTAGACATTCTTTAGTATTTGAACAAACATACTTAAATATGAAGATGAAAACACATGCGTAGCATTATTTAAAGAAAATTATGACATAGAATATAAAGAAATTCAGATTATTGGTGAAAAGCTCATTAACACCTGCGATATTGCTATTGTCACCGAGGAAAATATGGATAAGATGAGCAGTCTGACACAAAAGTAGAAACAGAACCAATGTCTGCTAATAAGGCCCAGAGAAGAATATCCACAAATTGTGCTTGAATTAGTATGAATGCTGGGATTATGTGAAATTTTTGCAATTTAAGAGAAAGATTGTTGTGGATCGCTGCAGTTTGCCTGTTTTGTGGTAAGCTAAAGTGTCTACAAGAAACATTATTTTGTAAAGCATTTGCTATATATTCAACAGAACAAAAAATTAAGGTATTTCGATGTGTTTCTAATTTACCAAATAAGGTGGATATATTTAGTGGTATCTGTAATGCTAATAGAAAAACAATGACAAGAAAAATAGTAGAAAGAGTGTCTCTTATAAATGTAGTTGAAGAAATCAAATATTCAAGGTGTGTTGTGAAGACAAATACTAAGATGCCAGCATCTTTCAAAATAGTATTGGTTAGTGTCATGAATATCATTTTATTTCAGTGCTCCCTCCTTCCTTCCTCTCTCCTTCCCTATTCTCTATTTTTCAAACTAGAAATAGGTTTCTCAGAGCACATGAGTAACATGTGCTTATTGAAAACCATACAAAGAAAGAAAAATAAGAAAAGAGAGAAGAATAAGGAAGAAAACCAAACCGTCACCCAAATGGTACCTCTGCTAATGTCTTGGTATTTATAATTCCAGAATTTTTTTTTAGCAAATGTTCTCAATCACTGAAAAGCATATTATATTGGGCCTTTTTTACATTTTTATGTCAATATGATTAGGTTATAATTTCCAATGACTGCATAATATTCCATTGATTAGCTGTACCATAATTTAATCCTCTATTGGTGATTATTTATTTTTTCTGTTTTTTATATCATAAAAACCAATTGCCACAAATATACCTGTACACACACTTTAGCAGTTATATTTCTGTGCTTTAGGATAAATCACTAAGTAATAGTGCAAGTAAGAGGGTATTTTCAGGATTTCTTGTTTTAATAATGATTTCAATATTTAATTGAATAGATTGCACAGTCATTTTAAAAGAAAAAAACAACAAATTAAAAATCCTGGTACCCAGAGGGAAAAAAGTTTAATACTTGGAGAGCTCCATTTCTAATCTCTAATATCTTTCTATCTGCATAGAAACAATATGTAGAAACAAGGGGGCGGGATGGAAAAATGGATGGATAGGTATATATCTGGGGATATCTGGGAAGCAGAAAGCAGATGGGAGTGAGTCAAAAGTCAAAATAAGCACAGATGATCACATGCTGTAAAGGGATTCAGAGAATTATCAGACAAGGCCTGGGCTTGGCATCAGTATAGCAGAGGGCAGAAGTGAAAAGCAGGTACACAAATTGGGGTGTTAACTGAAAAACAACTG